>NW_007728735.1:73775-90958 GCF_000696425.1 Galeopterus variegatus | reverse complement strand
TACATAATCGTGTAAAATTGGCCATCTCATATAATTTTGTAGGGTTTTTCATATTTTTTATCTTTCACTTTTGCTTTTTTTTGCCTTTCTCTTGTCTACTCACATTATCCTATCCCATATTTCATGTTAACAATTTACATATTCTTCATCCATAATATGCATGCATAATTGCATAATGTATATTATTGTGTATTCTTCAGTATTTTCTCCTACATACATACACATGCACATATAGATACACAATGAAAAGAAAACCAGTTAAAATTCTAACTAGAGCTGCATTAAATTTATATATTGACTTTAGGAAAATTTATATCCATCAGATATGAAATAGCCAAAAAAATGAAGACAGTATATCTTTCCTTTGACCAAATACGTTATATTCTTCAAAAGATTTTACAGCTATTTAAAAGTAAATATGCCATTATTTTCTTATTACAATTAAGCATTTTAAATGGTTTTGTTACTATTGAGAATTAAATATTATCCCAATTCCTGATGTTAATTGCTTGTTGGAGAGATGTGTTTTCTTCCATTTATCTTGTATTTGGCTACTTCATCTAACTCTTGATATTCCTTAAAATCTTTGTGTTGTTTTCTTTTTGTTGTTGTTGTTTGTTTTCTTTGCGGCACACAGGTATAGGTGTCTGAACCCTTGACCTTGCTGTCATTAGCACCACACTCTGAGTGAGCTAACTGGTCAGCCCCTCCTTAGAATCTTTTGGGTCTTCTGAGTGTATATATCATCCGCAGCAAAAAGAGTTGCATCTATTCTTTCTAATGTTTATAATGATTATTTCTCCTGTCACTAAATTTTTTTCGTATTTATTTAGTCTTAGAGTTTAGTTTTAAATAAAATTTTCAGTTTTTAATTTATTTATGGGGCAGCTCATTATATTTAAGTGGTTTCCTTCTTTTCTCAGTTACGTTGAAATTTTTATCAAGCTTGGCTACTACATTTTTATCAAATGCCTTTACAGTGTCTTTTGATGTGACTGACTAGATTTATCTTCTTCAACTACCTGATGTAATGAATCATGATGTTACTTGTCCTGATATGGAGTGAGCCATCTGATACAGTAGTTTAGACTTTTGATGTGCTGCTGGTTGTCGTCTATAACATTTCATTTAGATATTCACAAGTAAGATTGAGTTATTGTTTTATTTTTTGTACTAAGCTTATCAGGTGTTGGTATTATATGCTGGATTCATAAAATGAATGGTAAGGTTTTTCAAGTTTTCTATGGTCTGGAATAATTTAAACAATATTGAAGTAATAACTTACTTAAATGTTGCTGGGAAAATAGAATAGTTTGGTCAGGGCCATCACCTCGGTCCGATTAGGTGTCATTTTAGCACATCCATTGTAAGCAAATTGTGTGTGTGTGTGTGTGTCTTTTTAGTTTTGTTGCTATTCTTGTGTTCTTGAGAGAGAGAGAGAGAGAGAGAGAGAGAGAGAGAGGAGTTTGGTCAGGCAGGCAGGCAGGTGGGCATCGGCCTCCAGCGTCTGCCCAGCACGGCCATGCTTTTCCAAACCTAGGGCTCCAAGGACCTTTTGGCCAGTTACCTAGCTCATAGACCTGGGTGAAGGGGTCTGGTGACCCAGCCTGGCATGTGAAGGGTTTGTGATCCAGGCTGTGAATGGGCTTGAGGGGTCTGGGAGCTCCAGACCCAGCCCTAGCACAACAATTGGCCCAGTCGGTGCAGGATTACCAGCAGGTAAAAGAGCCCGACAACTAGCGTAGTCGCCTAGCTCTACAATTGGCATCGCGAACAGGATTAAGAGCTAGACAATTGGCGCAGTGAGGATTCCAGGCCTTAGTCTAGCCAGACAAATGTTTTATCTACTTCAGGTACAAACATATCTGGCCAGGGATTTTTTTGTGGAAGATCTCAAAATATCTCTCCAATTTTTTTTAGAAAAATTGGGCTTTTAAAAAAAAATCTTTGGTAATTTTTATTTTGGTAAGAAATTATCTATGTTCTTTAGGTTTATAAATTTATTACCATGGTTTTATGTTGTGTTTTTTTATAATTTTTGTTTTAATCTTTTTGTATCTGTGATTATATCTACTTTTATGTCTGTAATCTTGTTGGAGTGAGCAGGACTGAAGTCATATTGCGACCTAAAGCTGCCTGGGCTGTGGAGGGGGAGAGAATTTTTAAAAGGACAGTTTTTTTCTCTCCACTCTTTCTTCCCATCCTCTAAATTTCTTATCTTGCTCGCTAAGTGGAAAAACAAGGCCTAGAAGCTAATTAGTACTTTGCAAAGCTAACAGTTCTTTCTTTGAGACTTGTAGAGCTTTGAGAAATGATCAAAGCCAAATGCCTGGAAGCTGAGCTTGGGCACCAGCGAAGTACACCTGCGCAAATCAAAATCTTGCAGGGTACTGAGATAACAGCAAAGATGAGAACGGAAACCAGACAAAGCATTGATGAGACCTTGTACCTGACCCATAGAAATGGACATCTTAACTAACATCTCCTTCTCTCCTGCTTTTCACCTCCCACATTCCATTCCCTCAACCCCTCCTTTAAAAACCCTCAGTAAATCTAAATCTTTGAGACGGGATAGCCTACCATCTCCTTCAGCTGAATACATCTGCTTTTCTAACACCATCCATTTGACTTCGGATTTTTTTTTTTCCTTTCCTTTTCAAGGGGGCGGGCAGCCAGACCTGAGTTGGGTAACAATCCTAGCTTTCTTTGCTTTCTTTTTTCCTAAATTGGGTTTCTGAGAAGTTCAATCTAATTTATTGATCTTTTCAAAGAACAAGCATTTGAATTTAATTATTTATTGACTATTTTTTTCCCTATTTCATTGGTTTCTTTTTTTTCTTTTTCATTTTTCTTTCTGGCTAATTGTAGATAATTTGGGCATTTATTTTTTAATTACTCGAAATGAGTAGTGCACTATTTTATTTATCCTCTTTTGTGTTTAATAAGGAAGGCACCTGAGACTCTGATTTTCCTCTGAATTAAACTTTTCCTATGTCCTATAGGTTTTGATAAGTTATTGTTTCCTTTTCTTTTTCACTGGATAATTGTAATTTTACTGCCAGTTTCCAATTTGAATATATGTGTGTGTGTGTGTGTGTGTATATATATATATTATTTAAAGAGTATACAGTTGGGTAGGTCCCATTTTTAGTATCTGCTTGCAGTTTTTTAGGTGATTGACTATTATGATTGGATAATACAACTGATTAAAACATCTTAAAAAAAAAAAAAAACAGTAAGGTATCCTTGGTGGCCAAGTACATGAACTGATTTTTGTAAATGGACATTTTTGAAAGTATATTTTAAATAAAAACTCCCACTACAGTTATTACCATTTTATACTATATTAAAATATTTTATTGCTATGTCAATAGGTGCAGAGTTTATGCTGTAGTTAATCTGCAAATTTGAAAGCACAACCCCATTCCTTTGATGGCTATTTTCTCCTTCCTTTGTTAATGAATAAATTCTACTTTACTCTTCTATTTCCTGGACAATTACCTTTCCATTGCAGATGTATGTACAATTCTGCCTCAAATTTTTTTTTATTTTACATGAACATTATTTTTACTATGATGTTATGTTTCATCAAAAGTTATATTCATATTATTGTTACAAATAAAATTTTCTGTAATATTCAACTTTTTTTCTCCGTCTTTTTAAATCTTTTATTCCATCACTTTTTTTTTTCTAGTACAATGAAAGTAGCCTTCTGATAGCTTTCTGATTCTTTTCTAGAACTATAATCTCAGGAAATGGGGAGACTCCCCAAGCAGGGCACTCCACAAAGCCATTGAAATGCCAGCATCTTGCTAGGTCATGTCTATTTATTTATTTATTGAATCATAATTGATTATACATATTTTGGGGATTCAGTGTTGACATATGTTGATCAAATCAATATTACTAGTATGTATACCTTTATACCTGTTGTCCAGACTCTCCGTATTCCCCTCCCCCACACACTAATTACCCTAAATTTCTTCTCTCCCTCTAAAAGAGTAATGGTTACTCTCTTGATTTGTTGCCTAGATGATCTGTCCAATGCTGAGAGGTGTGTTCAGGTACCCAATATTACCACAGAGCAGCTGCTTCTTCTGTCACTCTGGAATGGGCTTTGTGGAGAGAGACATCCCTTCTTTTCTTTAGTCTCTGCTGATGACTCTCCTTGTGACACTGCGTTCCAGTGGCTGGCAGACCATCTGTGTGGTGGTTGTGATTTCTAGCCACTTTGGCGGCAGCTGTGGTTACTGTGGTGGATATAATGGGCCACACACACGGAGGTGATGTTTTTGGCATGCTCCATGGTACTCATGGTGTGCCTGGTTGTGGGCAGGGGGTCCAGTCCCCGGCTTCATACCGCAGGCCCCTGAGCAGGGCCCCCAGAATTGGTGGTGTGCCTGGTTGTGGGAGGGGGATCTGGTCCTCGGCTCCATGCCCTGGACCCCCACTAATGCTCAACTTTTTAACTGAATATGCAACAATACTTGCAATGTCTCAGGTTTCAAGCTGGCCAGAATTTAAGCTCCTAGAACTTGATTTTGACCTCATGAAGTGAAAGCAAAAAAGATAACCATTATTGGAATTAACTAACTTCCTCTTGAAAATTCAGATAGCACAAGTATCAAACAAACATCATTCAGTAAGTAACTTTTGAGGGTAAAGGACACAACAGTTAACAGCTATTGCTTTGCTTATCATAAGTGCATACAAAATACAAAATTTGGAACTGAAAATGAGCACCTTTAATTTAGAAAACCCATCATTTGATCCATAACATGCATCATGATTTAAATAAAATGATCACAGAATGATAGGTAAACACACCTTAGTAGCTACATTAAATTCCAACAATTCTTCTTAAAATAACTATTAACTTATAAAGTAAATACTGAGGTTTCTTTAGCAGATTTGTGTCCTGTGGTTTTCAGTGGTTATCATATTACTAATGCTCTGTAGGAAATAGTAAATATTGGTAAATGTGTTGTGCAAGTTACAGAATCATCTCAACATTTTAAAATGGAAATTTCATGTTCAATTTTCCATTAAATGTGAATCTTTATTTTTTTACTCATAGCATCTGAAAGTTTATTGCAAAAAAAAACCCCAAACATTACTGAACAATAAATTAATAGTTATAGGTTTATAAAATCACTGAAACAAAAGTGTCGATACTATTCTATGCACCCTAGAAATGAACTGCTCAGCCTCATTATCCCACCTATTCCAGGTAAACCTAATTTATAATCTCCCACATTTCTCTCCCCCCTTATGCTGCTGATTGGCAGCCTACTGGCTTTGTGCATCTCACAAGCTATAGCCAACAGGGGCAGCAGCCTCAAATCTTTCTCCTATTACTGTTGGGGATCAGAGAGATCTATGTGCCCTGGGCGTCTCATTGCATAGCACACTTCATGTTACCTTGTGTCTAAATGGGCTCAAGAAAAAGAGAGATGTAATCACAACTTAACTATTTCACATGACCAAGTACAAACTTGGAAACATATTTTAATGTAACTGCTAATAATAATATTTTGTGAAAGAAAGAAAGAGGGAAGGAAGGAAAGAAGGAAGTCAGAAAGAGAAAAGGAAAGATAAAGTAGAAAGCTTCAGGATAAATGCTAGACTTGGCAAGTCACCAGGTCTACAGATGCACAACAGGCCAATGAACATGTATAGGTCACTGTATTACAGCACACAGCCTAAGTCTTCATGATCATACTTTTCACATGCTATTGCAAATGTCTTCCTGACTTTCTTATCAGTTACACAATGAGCTTGCAGAAGAGAGGGAGTGTATAGCTGTTTTCTATAATACCATCATCTATTAGAGGTCTAGCAAAAATGATTGAGCAAATGAATTTAATCAGTGGGAAAGCTGTCTACATTAATTATATTTACAGGCACTCAAGGTCTTTAAATAAAAGGTAAAAAGTTTGCCTGCATACCGTGACACAAATATGCATTACCATCAGGTATGAGGACCTTGTGTTATTCATGAATATCCACCAAATATGTATACCCAAAATAACTATCACTTGTGTGAGTAACATGTCACTGTAAATTGACAGCATATTTTTTTTCTTAGAATCTATTCACATGTGCTTAATCTTTGGTTGAGCATGTGATATAGTGATACACAAAAGACATCATCCAATTTTCCTGTGTTATAACCTTCTGAAGCTACAGAAGTTCTCCTAAAACACTGTTATTCCTTATTACATAAATGACACAATTACTACAAACATTTTAAAAGTGGCCATCATAAAGAACAAAATTTTATCTTTTTCAAGAATGTTTGTTAAAACCGTAATATAACCATGCATTAGTTCTGCTTCTGCTCTTTAAAGAAATGCACTTCTCCCTGACTAGTTTGGCAGTAATTGGGTAGAAGGAATATAGCATCTCTTCCAGTCTCTGCACTGAACTAAATTCTTTCTTGCTGCTTTTATCTTAAGCAATATCTTTTATAGCCACTGAACAAATGCAGTACATCCATGCACACTACCTTAAAAAGTCAGAAAGAAAGCCATTTTTTTTTTACCCTTTTAACTTGATTTAGGAATAAACAACATGTTTTCTTTTATGTTCTTTTCCCTACTACACCTTCTATTTAAGACCCACTAAAAGAGAAAGGAGATCAAACATTCAACAAAATAAAGGCCTTTCTTTCAATTAAACTAAGCTTTTGCTTTTTAATGTCAAAACAGAAGTTCCATTGTAAACAATATAATTTTGTAGCTACTGAAAAGGCAATAGATTTAAAAACAAAATAAAAACATTACAAGTTGTTTATAACTGAGAAGGCAAAACATTCTAAAATGCAACCTAGCTAGTTCTATCTGTGCCTGGACTAACTCTTATAATCCTCAAAGAATAAAAATTTATTTCAAAAGCAAAAATGATTCATAGTTGTTCTTCATATAGTATTATCTATTAAACTTGTTCTGGCGTTAAAATGCTTCCCTGTTTTCCATATTATTTATTTCCTCACTATCTAAATTGAGTTTTAAAGTTCAACAATATAGAGGCTGTGTGTGCTAGTGGAAAAACTCATCATTGGAATAATGTAATATAATGTTGTATTTTTAGGCAGTGAAACAGAATCACATTCATCCACATTTCAACCAAGTCACTGGGATTGGCTGCCGGCATTCTACTTCATAAACAGAGTTGATTCACTAAGCACACATTGACAGGCCAGTTAGTGCCAAGTGACCAGAGCAATGGTGGCCACCAAAGGCAGAGAGAACAAAAGCTTTTGTTAGAGGTTGCTCATGTTCTGAATGGAGGTACAAAACAAAGCACACACACGAAAAGGCAAGACAGAGCTTGTGCATGCCACTGTATCATAAACTTTAAGCTGCCTGGCAGATCCAACAGCAGAGATGCCAGCAAAACACAAGTGTTTAGACAGAAGAGATGAGTCCTCACTTAGTCTTTTAACAAATTAACATATTCAAATTGGTGGGACAAGGGTGTGAACTGCAAACAGGTTAAAAGCAAGAATATAAGCAGGTTGGGACAGAAAGAAATGAGTACCTGTAGGAAAAGGAGATTAGGTTTACCAGAGCTGAGGATGGGTTAAATACTTGTGATTCCCTAAAGAACAGACAGATGGGAGGGCCACAAGCAAACAAAAGTAGCAGTGGGTATTTTGTTCCAAAGAGATATGTGGTGTTTTTGCTTCCTTTCCCTTTATCTAGTTTCTGGAGCACTTTATATTTCTTTCCAATAAGAGTTTATATTCCTTTAAATTAATCTTCTCCTGAAGTCATTGATTCTATGGTTTCAAATTCAGTGGCCCAGTCAGATTCCTTTTCCTCTGGAGCCAAGCCCATTCCTTTCATTTATCAAATGAAGGACAAGACATCACTGCTCTGTCAGTGCATTTAATTCTGGATCCCTTTAGAGCAGTGCCCCCTTTTCTGAGATATGTTTAAACACTTAAGTCTAAACATTAGATAAAGGGAAGATTTAATAAGCTATACTCAGATTAATGTGTCTCCAACTCCCATAATTGAAGTATTAAATAAAGGAATAATCAAAGGAATAATCAAACAAAGGAAAACAGGAGAGAGGAAATGTGTGGATAAGTAACTAGAAAATGCAGATGTTGAGGAATTAAAATTAAGCCAAAAGATGCCCCCAGTAACAAATGTGTTCTAATGTGCAGTCACCTGAATCGCTGACCAAAACATACAAATAGGCCACTTTGCTTTATGAATGATTAATCCTGAAAAACAGAAGTATAAAGCAATTGTTGTATAGTACAGAGAAAATAAAGCACTCCAAAAATTCATTGTTAATTATATCTTTGGTAACTAAAGCCAGCTTATAATATGATGTTTGGCATTAACTTCCATGTGTGTTTTTTTCTTTTACATCAAAAAGTCACTGAAGATTAAAATTCAAATGATCTATTTTATATCTTTACCCACATGTGTGATTTACCTGCCTTCAATTCCAACCCTTTCAAAGTCTCCAGTAGTTTCTCAAATAGTGCTAATATTAAGGCTCAGCCTGACATAAATACTTGCATGTAATTAGACATCGAATTGACTTACTCAACTAGCTTGGTTAGTCAACCATTAATTCAATATATATTAATTGAACACATCAGTACTACATACTGTGTTCTCAGATGTAGCCCTTTTAATAATAGTTCCCTTCCAAATAATTGTTCTATTCTATTTCTCTGAACTTTTTTCTCTTATTTTTCACCTTGTTTGGTTTTTTTTAATCATTGTACTTCAATTTTATCTTCTTCATTTTGGGGGGTTTCCTCTTCTCTAACTCTGACTTTGTTTTCCTCTTTTTGTCTATATCTCCTCAGTCTTCTCCTCATACACTTACTCATTGTTTTTATTCCCATATATCTTCTCAGAAGTTTGTCCTTCTCCTCTCATGTAATAGTCTTATTTATTTATCTACTATAAATGTTTGCCATCCCCTCCTGCATACATCAAGGAGAATCTCCTATATTAGTCCGTTTTGTGTTGCTGTAACAGAATACCTGAGACTGGGCAATTTATAAAGAACAGAGGTTTATCTGGCTTACAATTCTGAGACAGCTGCTCTGGTGCGGGCCTCACTCTGCCTCTACTCATGGTGGAAAGTGGCAGGGAGCCGGCGGGTACAGGCAGATGACATGGCGAGAGGAAGCGAGAGAGAGAGGGAGGTGCCAGGGTCTTTTAAATAACCAGCTCTTGAGCAAACTCACTCACGACCCCTACCCCCAGGAGAGCATTAATTCATTCATGAGGGATCTGCCTCCATGACCCAAACCGCTCCTGACATTGCCAAATTGGGGAACAGATTTCCACATGGGTTTTATGGAGGTGCCAGGGTCTTTTAAATAACCAGCTCTTGAGCAAACTCACTCACGACCCCCACGCCCCAGGAGAGCATTAATCCATTCATGAGGGATCCCCATGACCCAAACCGCTCCTGACATTGCCAAATTGGGGAACAGATTTCCACATGGGTTTTATGGGGGACAACACGTCCAAACTCTATCATCTCCTATCTGCTAATGTACTCACATACTCATTTGTTTTCTAATATTTTCTCTTCTGTATCTATGTATATATTCCCTGATATGCTTTAAAATCCACACACACACACACACACACACACACACACACACACTCATATATATACTGCATATATGTATATATGAACACTCTGATGCTTCTGGAACAACTATCATTCAACCTATCCGTATCTACCGCTTTGAATATGTATATATGTTACAACTGTATGAATATGTGCAACTATACATACATATAATTGCAATGTGTGTGCGTTTGTGTGTGTATCTCCATTGCGCAAGTGTGATTATCCAGATTTTTTGCTTTTCACACACCGTTTTCTCCTCATTTTCCCATTCTTTCCTCTTATTAATCATGAGCTAAATCTTCAAAGACCTGGATAGGTTTCTGAGTGTTAAAAAGGAGGTAATTGAGCTGGTCACTTTATCTCTAACCAGGCTGGAAGGGTTAGGTGACCTAAGCTAGGAAAAGTGGCAGTGGCTCTAACTCTCTACTCTTTTGCCAGTGACTGCTGACATCATTCCCAAGCACTGGTTCTCTCTATACCCCCTGAGTCCAGTTAGCCACACATGCTAACATCACTTGTCCTTGGATCAATGGGAAAGCAACTGGCATCTTGGGTGGGGCATTTGTTCACCATCCCAATGAAGCATGTCAGGCATTCTTGAACCCACTCTCCCATCCAGCATTAAACAGCCATAGCATACCCCACCTCGCAGCTCAGAGCTGTCCTAAAACTGAAGGAATAGGTGCACCGATCAGAGGGGTTGAGGAGGAGATTCATCAAGGCTTATGTAACACAGAACTCTCCTCCCTGGGGGAGGTGGGAGGGGGATAGAACAATGCCAAAATGGCTGTCTTGGATTGAGACCACCACTACCACTTGAAAATGAAGTCTGATGCTGATTGGACAAAGGAAGTTGGTCAGCTGCAAACCTCGCTTTCCTATGGAGAATTAAACTTCCCAAGTAGGCATCGTAGCAAAGTGATTAAAGTATAGATTTGGAACCAGACTGACCATGTTCAATTCCTCAGCCTTGACACAGTGGGTAAGCTACAATAACTTCCTGTGCCTCAGTTATCTTATCAAAAAAAAAATGGTAATGAGGAAAAGCCTCCAATTTTTGCCCATTCAGTATATTAGTGGTGGGGTGGGTAAGCTACAATAACTTCCTGTGCCTCAGTTATCTTATCAAAAAAAAATGGTAATGAGGAAAAGCCTCCAATTTTTGCCCATTCAGTATATTAGTGGTGGGTTTGTCATATATGGCCTTTATTGTATTGAGGTATCTTCTTTCTATACCCAGTTTGTTGAGTGTTCTTCTCATGAAATGATGTTGGATTTTATCAAATGTTTTTTTCTGCATATATTGAAATGATCATATGACTTGTGTCTTTCATTCTGTTGATGTGATTTATCATCTTTATAGATTTGCATATGTTAAACCATCCTTGCATCCCTGGGATGAATTCCACTTGATCATGTTGTATGATCTTTTTAATGTGTTGCTGGATTCTGTTTCCTAGTATTTTGTTGAGAATCTTCATGTATATGTTTATTAGGAATATTGGTCTGTAGTTTTCTTTCTTTGTTGTGTTTTTCTCCAGTTTTGGTATAAAGGCAATGCCAACATCATAAAATAAGTTTGGAAGTATTCCCTCCTCTTCAACTTTCTGGAGAGTTTGAGAAGAATTGGTATTTGTTCTTCTCTGAATGTTTGACAGAATTTGGCAATGAAGCCATCTGGCCCTGGGTTTTTTCTCTTTTTGAAGATTTTTATTACTGCTTCAATCTCATTATTACTCAATTGTTACTGGACTGTTTGGGTTTTCTAGTTCTTCAGGATTCAACTTTGGTAAGTTGTACGTGTCCACTACTTTGTCCATTTCTTTTAGATTTTCCAGTTTGTTCACACACACTTGTTCATAGTAGTCTCTTATGATCTTTTGTATTTCTGTGGCATCAGTTGCAATGTCCCCTTTTTATTTCTGATTTTACATATTTGAATCCTCTCTTTTTGTTTTCTTTAACTAGTTTTAGATTAATGAAGAGGTTTATCGATTTTGTTTATCTTTTTGAAAAACTAACTCTGTCTTACTGATTTTTAAATTTTTATTTTAAATCTCCAATTCATTTATTTCTGCTCTGATCTTTGTTATTTCACTCCTTCTACTGATTTTGGGTTTAATTTGTTCTTGTTTTTCCAGCTCCTGGAGGTGCAACATTAGGTTGTTTATATGAAATCTTTCTTCTTTTTTGATGTAGGCATTTATTGCTATAAACTTCCCTATTAGAACTGCTTTCACTCTATCCCATGGGTCCTGGTATATTGTGTTTTCATTTTCATTTGTCTACAGGACTTTTTAAATTGCCTTCTTGATTTCTTCTTTGATCCACTCATTGTTTTGGAGCATATTATTTACTTTCCATGTATTGGTACAGTTTTTAGTGTCCTTTTTATTGGTGATTTCTAGTTTTATTTCATTGTGGACAGATAAGTTAGTTGATATGATTTCAATTTTTTAAAATTTGTTGAGGCTTTTTATTATTTGCTCTAACATATGGTCTATTCTAGTGAATGTTCCATGTGCTACTGAGAAGAATGTGTATTCTGTAGCTGTTGAATGAAATATTCTATAAAGTCTGATAGGTCAAATTGGTCTATAGTTGAGGTTAATTCTGATGTTTTGTGGTTAATTTTCTGTCTGGGTGATCTGTACCTTGCTGAAATTGGAGTATTAAAGTCTACAACTGTTATTGTGTTGAAGTTACTCTCTCCCTTTAGATGCAATAGTAATTACTTTACATAACTGGGAAATAAAACAAGGACTCCCGCATTCCCACTCCTATTCCACATACTACTAGAAGTTCTATCCTGTGAAATAAGGCAAGAGAAAGCAATAAAGGAAAATCAAATCGGAAAGGAGTAAGCCAAACTATCCCTATTTGTAGATGACATGATCCTCTACATAGAAAACCCTAAAGGCTCCATGAAAAAAAATTACAGGAACTAAAGTGGCAGGATACAAAATCAACACACAATTATCAATAGCCTTCCTACATACCAAAAATGAAATAGCTGAAGAAGAAACCAAGAAAGTAATCCCATTCACAATAGCCACCAAAAAATGAAATGCCTAGGAGTAAACTTAAAGGAGATGAATGACATCTACTATGAAAACTATAAAACATAGTTGAAAAAAATTGAAGAGCACACAAATAAATGTAAAGATATCCCATGTTCATGGGTTGGAAAAATTAACATCATCAAAATGCCCATATTGCCCAAAGCAATCTACACATTCAACACAATCCCTATCAATATACCAATGACATTCTTCACAGAAATAGAACAATCATTTGTATGAAACCATAAAAGACCCCATGTAGCAAAAGCAATCTTGAACAAAAAGAACAAAGTCAGAGGCATCACCCTTCCTGATTTCAAAATATACTAGAAAGCTATAGTAACCAAACCAGCATGGTACTGGCATAAAAACAGACAAGTAGACCAATGGAATAGAATAGAGAGCCCTGAAATAAACCCACACACTCATGGCCAATTGATTTTCAGCAAAGGTGCCAAAAATATACAATAGGGAAAGGACAGCCTTTTCAACAAATAGTGCTGGGAAAACTGGATATTCACACAAAGAAAATTGAAACTAGACTCCTATCTCTCACTATACACAAAAATCAACTCAAAATGAACCAAAGACCTAAATTGAAGACCAGAAACTATGAAACTACAAGAAGAAAATACGGGAAATGCTACATGAAATGGGAGTAGGCAGCCAGGCCTTTCTTGAGCAAAACTACAAAGGCACAGGCAACTAAAGCAAAAATATTTAACTGGTACTACAACAAACTAAAAAGCTTCTGCATATCAAGGCACATAAAATACTACAGAATGGGAGAAAATTTTTCCAAACTACAAATCAGACAGGGGACTAATGTCCAGAATATATAAGGAACTTAAACAATTCAACAGGAACAGGAAAAATAAAATTTAAAAAGAGCAAAGGGGGGCCGACATCATGGCTCACTCGGGAGAGTGTAGTGCTGGGAGTGCAGCGGCGCTCCCACCGTGGGTTCGGATCCTATATAGGGATGGCCAGTGAGCTCACTGGCTGAGCGTGGTGTGGGCAACACCAAGCCAAGGGTTGCGATACCCTTACCGGTCACAAAAAAGGAAAAAAAAAAGAGCAAAGGGTGCCAGCCAATGGTACCATGGCTCCATGCGGCTCCCTCACCCCGCTGCCTTGAACCCAGGCATGGGGGAGCTGGAAAAAAAAAAGAGCAAAGGGTGCCAGCCAGTGGTACCATGGCTCCATGCGGCTCCCTCACCCCGCTGCCTTGAACCCAGGCATGGGGGAGCTCCAGACCCCACTCTTGCACCCTGAACTGGCTCTGCGTAGGGGAGCCCACTGGAAGTGGCTGGCAGCAGCACCAGACAGCAGAACCAGACGGCTCCACATGGCTCCCTTACCCCACTGCCTTGAACACAGGCAGGTGGGGAGATCCAAGCCCTGCTCCTGTGCCCTGAACTGGCTCTGTGCAGGTGAGCCCACCGCGGGTGGCTGGCAGCAACACCAGCCAGTGGAACCACGTGGCTCCACACAGCTTCTCATCCTGCTTGAGACCCAGGGGGGAGCACCAGCCTGTGGTTCCAACCCACCAAGTTTGGCCCAGCAGAACTCCATGGGCTAGGGGCTCATTCTACGACCACAGAGTCTAGAACCAAGGTGGTTTAACATAACCACCACCACACCTACTGTCAAGCAAAGACAATTCACTTCCCACAGTAGCAACCAGGGCCACTCCACAGCCAACCTCAGTGTAATAGAAGAAGCAAACCCCCTAGCAAATGACCAAGCATCAGTGAAAAAAAAAAAAAAAAAAACTAGAAGCACAAACAATCAAGAAGAAATGACACCACCAAAAGGATACAGTAATTCCCCAAAGTCAGACTCCATGGAACAGGGAATCCTTGAAATGTCTGAAAAAGAATTTCGAGCAATGATCTTAAGAAAACTCGAAGAAATAAAGGAAGACTCAATTGAAGAACACAAGAAAAAACATCCAGAATATGAAGAAGGAAATCTACAAAGAGATTAATACCATAAAAAAGAGTGTGGCAGAACTTCTAGAAATGAAAGACTCACTCAATGAAATAAAAAAAAAAAACATGATTGAGAGCTTGAGCAGCAGGGTTGAGCAAACAGAAGAAAGAATTTCAGAGCTTGAAGATGGTATTTTTGAAATAAGTCAGGCAGACAAGAAAAGGAAAAAGGAATTAAAAATAATGAGGAAAACCTATGAGAGATACCAGTCAACCTCAAGCACTCTAACATTCGAGTTGTGGGTATTCCTGAAGGGCAGGAGAGAGGAAAAGGTATTGAAAACCTAGTCAAGGAAATAGAAACAGAAAACTTCCTAGGTGTAGGGTGAGATACAGACCTTCAGATCCAGGAAGCTCAAAGGTCCCCAAACAGATTCAACCCAAAAAGATCCTCCCCAAGACATATTATAGTTAAATTCACAAAGCTCAAAGACAAAGAGAGAATTCTACAAGCAGCAAGAGAAAAGCATCAGGTCACTTATAGGGGAAACTCCATCAAACTAACAGCAGACTTCTCAACTGAAATCCTACAGGCCAGAAGAAAGTGGAATGATATATTCAAAATACTAAAAGAAAAAACTGCCAGCCAAGAATTCTTTACCCAGCAAGGCTCTCCTTCAGAACTGAGGGAGAAATATTGTATTTCCCAGATAAACAAAAGTTGTGGGAGTTTACAATCACATGACCAGCCCTGCAAGAAATTCTCAAGGGAGTGATTCATCTAGAATCTGAATAATGGTGACCATCATCACGAATTCAAAAGCAAGAGCAAAACCCACAGTTAAAACAAAAATGCCAGCAAGAAAGAGAAAGAAGCTAAATAATTCCACCTTAAATTCCCAACTCACATTGAAGAAAAGAAATAAAAGGGGAAACAATGATCAAAAGATATTTAAACCACCTAAACAAGTAGCAATTAAATGACAGGAATTAAACACTTCTCAATAACTACTCTGAATGTGAATGGACTAAACTCCCCATTCAAAAGACACAGACTAGGGCCGAGCCCGTGGCACACTCGGGAGAGTGCGGCGCTGGGAGAGCAGCGTCGCTCCCGCCACAGGTTCGGATCCTATATAGGGATGACCGGTGTGCTCACAGCGCTGGCTGGCTGAGTGCAGTGCAGCCAGTCTCAAAAAGGCCAAAAAAAAAAAAAAAAGACACAGACTAACTGACTGGGTTAAAAAGCTAGACCCAAATTTATGCTGTCTTCAAGAGACCCGCCTCACCTGTAAAGACACTCATAGACTAAAAGTGAAGGGAAGGAAAAAGATATACCACGCAAATGGAAACAAAAAATGAGCAGGAGTAGCTATTCTTATATCGGACAAACTAGACTTTAAACCAAAAAACATTAAAAAAGACAAAGAAGGCCATTATATAATGATAAAGGGAACTATCCAGCTAGAAGACATAACAATTATAAACATGTATGCACCCAATATCAGAGCACCCAGATATATTAAGCAAACACTCTTAGACCTAAAGAAGGAGAAAGGGCCTAATATGTTAATAGTGGGTGATCTGAACATCCCTCTCTCAGTATGGGACAAGACTTCCAGGCAACAAGTCAACAAAGAGAAACAGGATTTAATCTACACCCTAGACCAACTAGACTTGGCAGATACATATAGAACATTTCACCCAACAGCTAAAGATAGACCACATATTAGGGCACAAATCTACTCTCAGCAAATTTTTAAAAATTGAAATCATTCCAACAATCTTTTTCAGACCACAATGGACTAAAACTGGAGATTAACAATAAGCAAATCACTGGAAGCTATACAAATACATGGAAAATAAATAATAGACTCCTGAATGACCTATGGGTCCAAGAAGAAATTAAACAGGAAATCAAAAAATTCCAAGAAACTAATGAAAATAAAGATACATCATACCAAAACTTGTGGGACACTGCAAAAGCAGTACTAAGAGGCAAATTTATTGCAGTAAATGCTTATATCAAAAAAATGGAAAGACTCCAAATAAATGACCTAATGCTACACCACAAAGAACTTGAAAAACAACAACAATCCAAACCTAAGGCAGTAGATGGAAAGAAATAATTAAGATCAGAGCAGAACTAAATGAAATAGAGACCCAAAAAACAATAAAAAAAGATCAACAAAACTAAAAGTTGGTTTTTTGAGAAGATAAACAAAATAGACACACCATTAGCTAGATTGCTAGATTAACAAAAAAAAAAAAAAAAAAAAAGGAGAAGAACCAAATAACAAAAATCAGAAATCAAAAGAGAGACATTACATCTGACACCACAGAAATACAAAGAATCATTAGAGACTATTATAAACAACTGTATGACAACAAATTTCAAAATCTGGAAGATATGGATAAGTTTTTAGACACATATAAATTACCAAGACTGAACCAAGATGATATAGAAAACCTGAAAAGACCAATAACAAGAAAGGAGACTGAAGTGGTAATTAGAAATTTTCCGGGCCGGCCCGGTGGCGCACTGCTACAGTGCACCGCTTGGGAG
>NW_007728735.1:64103-72868 GCF_000696425.1 Galeopterus variegatus | reverse complement strand
GAAGTCAAACTTTCCCTATTTGCAGATGACATGATACTATATATATAGAAAAACCTAAAGACTCTATCAAAAAAATCCTAGGGCTGGTTAATAACTTCAGTAATGTTGCAGGATACAAAATAAATGCCCCCAAATCAGTAGCATTTTTATACTCAAATAATGAATTAACAGAAAGAGAAATAAAGTAAGCCCATTTACAATTTTTGCTAAAAAAATGTGATACGTAGGGATCAATTTAACCAAGGAGGTGAAAGACCTCTACAATGAGAATTACAAACCACTTCTGAAAGAAATTAAAGAAGACACAACAAGATGAAAAGATATTCTGTGCTCTTGGATTGGAAGAATTAATAATGTGAAAGTGTCTATACTACCCAAAGTGGTCAACAGATTCAATGCAATCTCCATCAAAATATCAATGACATTCTTCATGGAAATGGAAAAAACTATCTTACCTTTCATATGGAAAAACAAAAGACCCCGAATAGCCAAAGCGATCCTGAGCAAAATAAACAAAGCTGGAGGCATAATTCTGCCTGACTTCAAATTATACTATAAAGCTGTTGTAACCAAAACAGCATGGTACTGGTATAAAAATAGACATTCAGATCAGTGGAGTAGAATTGAGAACCCAGAAATCAACCCTCAGGCTTATAGCCATCTGATATTAGACAAAGGCAACAAAAATCTACATTGCGGAAAAGATTGCCTCTTCAACAAGTGGTGCTGGGAAAACTAGATATCAGAAGAATGAAACTAGATATGCATCTCTCACCATACACTAAAATCAACTCAAAATGGATTAAAGACCTAGGTATAAGACCCAAAACTGTAAAATTACTAAGGGAAAATATAGGTGAAACACTTCAGCAGTTAGGTCTGGGCAAAGGCTTTATGAACACGAGCCTGAAAGCACAAGCAGCAAAAGAAAAAATAAACAAATGGAATTATATAAAACTAAAAAGTTTCTGTACAGCAAAAGAAAGAATCAACAGAGTGAAAAGACAACCTACAGAGTAGGAGAAAATTTTTGCCAACTATGCATCTGACAAGAGACTAATACCCAGAATATACATAGAACTCCAGCAATTATACTGTAAAAAAATAAATGACCCAATTAAAAAATGGGTAAAGGAGCTGAATAGACATTTTTCAAAAGAAGACATACAAATGGCCAACAGATACATGAAAAAATGCTCAACATCACTAGTCACCAGGGAAATGCAAATTAAAACCACATTGAGATAACACCTCACTCCAGTTAGACTGGCTATAATCAAAAAGACAGTGAATAACAAATGCTGGAGAGGGTATGGAGAGAAGGGAACACCACTGCACTGTTGGTAGGACTGTAAATTAGTACAACCACTTTGGAAAACAATTTGGAGGTTTCTCAAACAACTACAGATAGATCTTCCATATGATCCAGAATCCCTTTTCTGGGTATATATCCAGAGGAATGGAAATCATCATGTCAGAGATACCTGTACTCCCATGTTTATTGAAGCCCTGTTTGCAATAGCCAAGATATGGAACCAACCTAAATGTCCATCAATAGATGATTGGATAAGGAAACTGTGGCATATATACACTATGGAATACTACTCTGCCATAAAAAAGAATGAAATACTCCCATTTGCAACAACATGGATGAACCTGGAGAAACTTATGTTGAATGAAACAAGCAAAGCACAGAGGGATAAATATCACATGTGCTCACTCATATGTGGGAGCTAAGAGAGAAAGAAAGGCAGGAAAGAAAGACCATGTAGTGCCGTGATCCTACAGAGGGAGGTAACATTCCTAGGGCTACGAATTGGAGTTGAGGGGAGGGGGAAAGGGGAGGGATGTTTGGGACAGTTGGGAGGGGACAAAGTTTACAAAAGTAATTTCTGGTAATGGATATGCCCCCAGTATGAATCTGGCCCCCACATCATGGACAGGAGGTTGGACAATCAGCTTTATATCTCATGAATATTTGTAACCTTCAAATAAATAAATATATTAAAAGAAACAGGAAAAAATAAATAAAATAAAATAAAAAAGAGCAAAGGACCTGAACAGATATTTCCCAAAAGAAGACATACAAATGGCCAACAGGCACATGAAAAAATGCTCTATGGTACTAATCATCAACAAAATGCAAATTAAAATCACAATGAAATATCATCTCACTCTAGTCGGAACAGTTATTATCAGCAAGACGAAAAATAACAACTGCTGGTGAGGATGTGGAAATAAAAAGGGACTCTCCTACATAGCTGGTGGGAGTGTAAATTGTTACAACCACTGTGGAAAACAGTATGGAAGTTCCTCAGAGAACTAAAAACAGATCCAACCTGCAACCCAGCTATCTCACTGTGGAGTATATACCCAAAGGAAATGAAACAAATTTATCAAAAAGACACCTGCACTCGCACGTTCATCACAGGACTATTCACAATAGCCAAGAGATGGAATCAACCTAAATGCGTATCAACAGATGGATGGATTAAAAAAACTGCGGTATATATACACAATGGAATCCTACTCAGCTTTAAAAAAAAAACAATAATGATATCCTATCATTTCCTGTAATGGATGGAACTAGAAACAATCCTGTTAAGTGAAATAAGTTAGGCACAAAAAGACAAATACAAAATAAATAAATAAATAAATAAATAAAGCATGGTCTCAATCATATGTGGAATAAAAAAAAAAAAAGAGGTTCTCATAGAGTAGAGAGTAGAATAATGGTTCCAAGAGGCTGGGGTGGGCAACTGTGCTATCTACCATAACTGAATCATTGTGCAGTATATGCATGTATTGAAACAATACACTGTACCCACAAATAGGTACAAGTAGATGTTAAAATAAATAAACGGTAATGATAGCATCAGTACTGATATTATTAGGACTGTATTGTGAACTGAATGAGCTAATATTTTTAAAGTGCTTAAAACCTGTCAGTATCACATAAAAAATAAAGTTCAAAAATGCATTGGCAAAATAAGTACATACTTTCTGAAAAAGAGCAGATGAACTGGTCTATTTATCATCTTACCTTCTCCAAATCTTCCATTCTGTCATTCCTTTTAGCAATAGTTTAACAAGAAAACAAAAAAATATATATATATATATACATATATATACGTAATTGAATTATGTATATATACATATACATACATAATTGAATAAGTACTTCAATTCAATAACTAACTAGACAGGCAAAGCAATGATGCTTAAGTGAGAAGGAGACATACAACAGATAGTAAGAAGCAAACAAAAGGAAATCAGAGTATAAAGTTGACAGAACATTGTTATTTAAACAAGAATTGAGAAAAAACTAAATGAAGTTCTGTTTGTAGAGAACAGTGTAATGGCAGAGATGTAATGTCTGAAATGATTTGGATTTACTTTCAAGCTTTGTTAAAATATTTTATTATTTTTCATATGTAGAATTAAAGCTGAAAAGAAAAGTTAAATTATTCCTTAGGACTCATGATATGTTGAATGATTATAATCATATTAGAACAAGAAACAATCTGGGGTTTAACACAATTTGCCATAGGAAAAAATATTACTTAATAAACTTGTGAAAAATCATTAAACAATTGGAACATATTTTAGCTACTGACAGGGGAAAGGACTTAAAGATGAAGTGTAAGCATACGTACACTAATATTTAATTTTTATCAACTGTGACATGTTTTTACTCAATTGGATATCTATTTTTGTTGTTTTCAACAAATGTTAGGGAGCACACAGGACCTGCCAGTACAGGGGGGGGGATAGGGGGAGAAGGCACTAGAGATCCACAGATGAAAGAAGTGGTCCCAGTCCTCAGGGAGTTTATATTCCAGAGGCACAGAGACATTCAAAAAGCAAAACCACTGTGTTGCTAGAGGGAAAAAGTGGAATGTTTTGGGAGCACAGGAAGTGTTTACCTAATTTTGACTCAAAGTAAATGAGAGGCTTGAGAAGGATTTTCCTGGAGAAGGAGCTATCTGTGCTGTTTTAAGACATTAGTAGAATGGGAAAGATCGTGGAGAAAGGTCAAGGGCAAAGTACTAGGATGATGTAAGTAGGGTGGAAGTGAGGGGATATGGTGAGAAATCAAGTTGAAGAGGTCATGCTAGAGTCTGGAATTTAAATTTTTGCTTTTCTAACTAATGGGCACATTTGAAGGTCATATCCTGTTTTGTATTTCAGAAAAGAACTGTAATAGAGATATGTCTGAAGGAAAGAGGCTCTCTTTAGTAACTTAGATAAGAAATGCTGAGTTCCTGAATTATGGCAATGACAAAGGAGACTGGTAGGAGGAAAGACAGTGGAAAACATTAAGGCAATCGAAGTCAGCAGCTTTCATGACTTACTAGATGTGTTTCAAGTGTAACACCTGGAGTTCTGGCCCCCATTACTGGGAGGGTTATTGTTCTAGTCACCAACAAAGGAAGTGGAGAAGGAAGAAGAGATTCAGTCCATTCTATTGGATTCATGAAATATCAATCATCATGGTTCTGAAGCTGAACTGAGAACTGGTAACATTTCTCAGGCTAAAATCAAGATCACAGTTGTGGTCAGCTAGAGGCATAACCTTCTCAAACACTCAAAGTCCATTGAGTCAAAGAAGCTAAGCTTAAGCAAAAGTAAAACTGAGTTAATGTAGCTAGTTTCAAACAAATTGATGATGACAGGATTTGGAGAGGGTGAGAGAAAAGAGGGTACTGAGACCCTTTGAGAAGGACAGAACCATGCCAGCTAAGCCAATGTGCAGCTGCACTTTGGGAAGCAGTAGCCTGAAAGTTTATTCACTTCCATGCTATGCATTCACTTTTGAGTTGACCTGTGTTATTTTTCCCACAATCTCCCAGGAATACCAATCTTGCTTCAGATGGACTAAGGAGAAAAGAGATTTTTATTTCCCATACATAAAATGAGATTAAAAATCTATATTCTTAAAACAACAAGTCAATCAGTTGCCCTGACCAGAGAAGCAAGAAAGCATGTAAGATACACAGAGCAACTGGGAGTAAAGCAAAAAGCCCAGGAGAGAGGCCAGGGACACCTGTAAATGCTGATCCATCCGTACATGCACAGCATATCCCTTACTGAACATTTATGCATCCATCCATCCATTCACTTAACAAATACTTATTGGATGCTTACAATGTGTTTGCAAATGTGCAAGCAGATGGAGTTAAAATAGCGAATAAGGCACACAGTCCCTCCCTTGGGAGCTTTCAACCATTATTTACATATTATATGTAAAGAGAACATTACGACCTAGCACAGTATGAAAATTTTAAATACCAGTAAAATGTGGCATGAAGATGCATCAGCAGCATACTCTTCCCATCCCTACCCCCAGATTTGCTGAATTTAAAGTGTGGGAAAAATAAAGGGAAAAGATGAAGAATGAAAATAAGGATATGCCCCCAAAGTCACTGTGTGGAATTCTCTTCCTAGTACATAAAATAACTCCACAAAAGATCAAAACAAAGCACAAGATGATAACCAGGAAGGACTAAAAGTCATTGGAAGTTACAGCATAAATACACATTGTTTTAGAAATATATATTTAGAATAAAGTATGAGAAAACAATATCAACTTTGCAAGAATGTTGTAAGAGTAAACTGAAAGTATTCAAAACCTGAGGGAAAATAAAAATATTTCTTATAAAGTTATTTTTAAAAGAATTTATGAAACTGAGAACCTCATACACTACAGGTGACAGTATAATTTAATAGATTCGATCTTCATAGCAACTGGCTTCATTCAAGTGTAATAAAAATATGTATACTCTTTGACCCAGCTATAGCATTTCTACATCAAAAAATAAAAAAGGAAAGTAGGCAAAAGTGTTTAGTATAGTGTTATGTTAACTAACAGAGCAAATGAAATATCCAGTACTAGGGAAGTAGTTGAATAAATAATGGAATCACCCATTAGGGAATTGTGATATTTATAAAAAGTTGTAATACAATAGGAAAATGCAATGAAATGTTAAATGAAAAGTACCTCTCTCTCACCTGTGGGTTTGTGTGCGTGTGCGTGTGTGTGTGTGTGTGTTGACAGAAAAAGAATAAATTTATAGAAAAAGAATAAATGGAAATGTTCCAAAGTGTTAATTTTGGGCTGGCTAATCTGAGTTGAAGAATCATGAGTTATTATTATGTGAGTTTCATTTTTTAATTTATATATATATAAATATATATATATAATATATAATATAATATATTTATATATAATATATATATATATATATTTTTTTTTTTTTGGTCCTTTTTGAGACCGGCCGCACCGCACTCAGCCAGTGAGCGCTGTGAGCACACCGGTCATCCCTATATAGGATCTGAACCCACGGCGGGAGCACTGCTGCGCTCCCAGCACGGCGCTCTCCCAAGTGCGCCACGGGCTCGGTCCTTAATTTATAAATTTTTGGCAATGAGCAAACACTAATATTATATTTGAAAATTTAATTACATATTGAATAATTTGAGTTTAAAATACTTTTTAGATAAGAATATCAGGCAATAGCAAAAGATAGAAAGTCTTGGAGAAAAATTAATTATAATATACTGATACTATACACAAGCATACAGGATTTTGTAGGTATTTACATGAAATAACAATATAGCCTTTCAATTAAAAAATATTTTAAAAGAAAAGGTTTTTGAACAATTTTATCACACAAAAACAGAAAGTTTATTCAAAATGCTTAATTTTGAAGGTGTTAGCCAATTAAGACACAATTGTTTTCTTAAGAGTTACTTTGTTAAAAGAGCAATTTATTTTTCTTCTCTGAAGACCCCCACAAAGAACAAAATACTTGACTTGCACTTATATTTAATATAAGGCTGATATCAGAATGTCCAACAAAAGTTATACGTGACTCTTAAAGACAGCAAAGAAACAAGATGTTGAGACTATAACCTGTTTTTACCGTCTTCAGACCTGTCTAACTACAGTTCAACTTGTCTCCTGCTAGATGAAGCATAAACCCAGAGAGAAAAGCCACATGAGCTGGGAACTGTTCCACCTTCAATGTCATTCAAAAGAGGCCTCAGTGAAAGCTCTGTGCTCTTTTGGTAGCGGGTATCTCCACTTTTATCTTTAGACTTATAAAAACACATATTATGTTGTCCTGCTGGCCAACACAATCCCGTTTTCAAAGACAAAATGATTGCATACCATCTAACGCAATGTTTTATTTTAAAGTATTTGTTGAAAGAGTCCTTAATATGTAAGTCTCTAGAATATCCAGATGTAAATATGCACTGAATAAGTTAATCTCAGTTCTGAGCTTTCAATGATAAAACAAACAGATCCTATTTTTGAGTTGCATGAATCAGTTTGCCTAAGGTTTGTTTCTGGATACTACCTAATTACTAACTCTCGCTGTATTTATTTTACATAAAAAATGACAGTGACCTTATGAAAATCCCTAGTGATCAGGGGAAAAAATTACTGCCCTCTAAAATGAAAAAATCTGGGAAACACTCTAGCTTGCAGGCAGTCTTCCTGTCAGTACAATCAAAACTTTCAGCCTAGAGAGCTGTGATGTCCTTCTGTGTAAATTTATTCCTCCTCATCGCGTTTGTACATTTGTCATTGCAATCCTCCTCCAACACTGTCGCTTCAAGCCAAAGTGATTGAGAAGCCCAAGCATTATGGAGAAGGTACTGACCATATTATGTAACTACATGAGCTTGCAAATCCCATAAGTATGCAGGTATACTTCATATACTTGTATATTTACATATACATATATATAAACTAATGTATCTAACTTTATGCTATATTTGCAAATTTGGGGGAACTAACATTACTTGAAATATTGTACACATGTACAACAGACTTTCATGACAAGTAAAAGTTATCAGGTATGAAATGTTATATAGAAATAGTAAAATATGCTTTTTAACACTGAAAATAACTTACTTTATTTTTTCCATTGATACATAATTAAAATTCTATAACTAGAAAGGCTATCAGATTCTTAGAGTTTAAAATTTATCTTGAATATACATTTTCTCACAATCCTTGGTAGGAGTGCGGGCTGGGGGACCACTCTAAAGCATATTCTATGTCAGTGTTATTCAAAGTATGTTCACACGTGAGAACGGTTTTTCATTGATCTATGATTAAATAAATATAAAAATCGAAAGCAAATGATTGAAAGCTTTTATAGTAATTTTGCAGGGTAATTTTATTTGTGTTGGATTTAATTTTAAAATATTTAAGAATCTTTGACAACAGATCAGAAATTTATATTGGGAAAAGAAGAAAAAAGTCCTTCCTCACAAACTCCTCATTGAGAGTGTAAAAAGCACCGTTCTACTGTCCCAGAGTTCCCTAGCAAGACTGAACTCCAGCTGCCCCTCAGCAGTAATTTTCTCGATATAGCACCCTTGCTGTCTTCCTGCCTTAACTCTCACTTCCACACTTCTCTCAACTCTACAAGAGTTTCCTGAGATCACTTCCCAAATAAACCATCAGAATTCATATTTTTGTCTTAGGGTCTGCTACAGATGTCAGAGAGTTTATTTGATCTACTACTTTATCTCTAACAATGCCTGATATATAGCAGTATATATCAACAATCTTTAATTAATATCTGTTATCACTTCTCTGTGCCTTGGATTCCAAATTTATGTGTGTGTGTGTGTATGTGTATATATATAAAAATTGTTCAGATTGGATAACCCTCCAAGTACCTTCTTGCTTCCAGTTCTATAGTTATATAAATTGCTTCCCAAAACACAGTTGTAGGGAATGTTTT
>NW_007728735.1:59004-63486 GCF_000696425.1 Galeopterus variegatus | reverse complement strand
TTGCTTCCAGTTCTATAGTTATATAAATTGCTTCCCAAAACACAGTTGTAGGGAATGTTTTATAAATCCAAAGAAGGAATAAATTTCAGGGGACTGAGGTAGGTGGAAGTGATATTGACACAAAATGGAAAATCTGGAGGATGCTTAGGATTGGGATAGACAAAGAGGAGGGAAGAATCAGTTTGGAGACAAATTGACGTTCTGAGATGAGAACATAAAAGACAAGTTGAAAAGCCAGTGTGTAAACCAGGTTTGACCTGCAAAGTGAATTTTTTTAGGAGATAGAGGGAAATAACCATTATTAGTTAGTATATATTATAATTATTATATTTTTATTATTAATTAATATACAAATATATATATGTATAAAACATTATGGGTCTATAATTAATACTGTCGAAGGACACCAGCAAATTTTTCAATCCACTTCTAGATGCAATTAGTCTCAGTAGAACATACTAAGCACTAAGTGTCCATATGAGTATTAACGAAAGTTAACATTTTGGGTATTGACTATGCTCTGGGCTCTGGCCTAAGTGCTTTAGATACATGGTCTCATTAAATCCTCACAACAACGGTATCACACAATCTGAACCAAGAAATGCTTACTCCAGGGCTAGGAGGCCATCATGTGCACCATACACCTAAGAAGTCACTGTGTGTCCTCAAGATTGAGGTGGATTTGTTCATTGGAGTGTAGAAGTTACACTACGAGCTATACAAAAACAAACCATACACCTAAGAAGTCACTGTGTGTCCTCAAGATTGAGGTGGATTTGTTCATTGGAGTGTAGAAGGTACACTATGAGCTATACAAAAACAAAAGTGGAAGCATCTAGGAGAGTGTTAGGGTCATGTTTAGAGGAGAGTGTGGAAGTCTCTGACAATAATATATGAGAATTTATATCAGGAAGTAATAAAAAAGAAGGGTAAATACAGCATAAGGGCAAGTTTAACACTCAGACCTAAACTAGCCCACCTTGAAGGAAAAGTGAGCATTGGCTCAACTGCTCATCTTTAAAATAGCTTGGAGAAGAAGTTAATATCTTTGTAGCCTATTTTTCATTCTATATTTTGATCACTATATGAGATGCTCCTATCTTCATCTTATTTAATCTTAATATCATTCTATGAATTGGCATTATTATTCTCATTTCCAGGTAAGGAGCTGCTACAGATTGAATGTCCCCCCAAATCTTAATACCCACTGTGACAGTGTTTTGAGAGTAGTAAATCCTTTTATGGTAATTGAAAGTTGGGGCCTGGAAGAAGTGATTAGATTGTGAGGACCATGTCCTAGTAAATGGATTAATAAGTTGATGGTTT
This sequence comes from Galeopterus variegatus, assembly GCF_000696425.1. NCBI lineage: Eukaryota > Metazoa > Chordata > Mammalia > Dermoptera > Cynocephalidae > Galeopterus > Galeopterus variegatus. The sequence continues at coordinate 62,160 of NW_007728735.1, read as the reverse complement.
AAAGGTGGTTATGGGCATGGTTCTGGTGCCTTTAAAAGGAGAGTGAATGAAGAGGTTAGTTTTTCTCTCTGTTCTGCCATATTCACCATGTGATACACTGAGTCACTGTAGTCATCACCAGGACAAAGTCCTCACTGGATGTGTTCCCTGGATTTTGGACTTCCCAGCTTCTGAAACTGTAAGCAATAAATATTCTATTTATTTACAAATTACCCAGTTCCAGGTATTTTCTTATAAGCAACAGAAATGGACGAATACAGGAGTGTGTGAATAACTTTATATACATTTGTTGGCATTGCTAACAGATTCTCACCCATCTCTGACTCATACCCACAGTTTCGGTCACACTGTCTTGCAATAGTGAGTGCTTATTTGCTTCCACCAAGTACAGTGTAAGCATTTTGAGGGGAGGGAACCTGTATTATCCATCTTTTTATCTCCAGTGTCTACTATGATTTAGGGATGTTGTAGGTATAAAATAAACTAAAAATAAATTAAATAAAATAAATTTAATAAATGATATTCAGGGTTTACTATTTTAATCCCCCAACACACACACAAATATGAAAATCTTATTTAGACTCTCCTCTTTAAAATGTAAAACAAAACAAACAAAAACACAGACCATTGTAGCAGTCTCCATCTTCTTTGCAAGTTCCTTTTTATTTCTTCAACCTCTGAATATTGGGGTGCACAATGGCTTCATCCTCTGTTCCCTAAATTAAATTATTAAGCCTCATGGCTGGATATAGTCCAGGTATATGCTGATCATTCCCAGATTTATATCTTGAATTCAGACTTCTCTCCTTAACTCATGATGCATATATCTAACTTCCTACTCAAAATCTCCAGTTGGATTTACAACAAGTGCCTGAAAAATCAGCATGGTCAGAGCTCCTGAGCAAGCGCCTCTTATGCAAAAGTACTCTTTCTGTAGTCTTTCCATTTCGGCTTTGTTGCCGTTCCATTCTTCCAGTTACTCAGACCAAAAACTTTGGGTCATTGTTGGTGAATGTCCTCTTTCTTTCCCCACTTCCAATCCACCGGAAAATTCTGTTGGCTCTAATTTAAAAATGTATCCACAATGTGATCATTTCTTCCCACCTCCAATACTAGTACTGTGTATGTTTCACTACCTCGGATCTCAGTCTGTACAACAACGTTATAATCTGCCTCTCTGCTATTCTCATTGCCCAGCTGGTCTCTTCTCCAATAATCAGCCACAGTAAGCCTCTCAAAATACGTCACATCATATAACTTCTCTGCCTCAAACTATGTAATACCTTCCCTTTTCCTTCAAAGTTAAAGCCCGAGTCCTTAAAATGCGTATATGATCTGTCTTCCTCCTTTTTACCCGTTTGATTTTACCTCTATGCTCACATAGCACCAGCTACTCAGATCCCTTTACTTTTCTTTAAACACAATAACTATGCCCTCATCTCAGAGTATTGCCTGAGACACTCCTCAAACATTTATTCCCATGGCTCATGACATCCCTTCTTTCAGGTATTTAGGTCTTGCTCAAAGATTACCTATCAGCAGGGCCTTCACATACCATCTTATATGAAAAATTATCCCACACCCACTCCTCACCATCTGGTCCATCTCAATATGCCTGTCTAATTTTTTACAGAACAGATCATTTTTTCATAACTCTTTATCATCTGACATATATTAACTCATTTATTTGCTTATTTTCTGTCTTTTCTCACTAGAGTGTAAGTTCCATGAAATCAGGGAATTGTTTTATTCATTGCTCCTCTCCCCCAGCACCTTCAACAATGCCTGGCACATATGAGATTCTCCGAAATATATTTGAATGAATAAATAAATGAGTGAACAGGAGACATTATCTGACTCTCTCTCTTTCAGTTATTATCCAAATAAACTATCATTACTGGCATAAAACAGTGATCCACGTCATCATTAGCCTACACATATGTATATTTGTAAGAATTATATAGCTGGGGCGTGGCGGGTAGGAGAGAGAGGGAGAATTAGAAATGAAATCAAAGTTTCACTTAGCTCAAGCATCAATAAAAATAGTACATTGCTTAAATGATGGCTTCAGCCAGACTTGACTTGAACAATGGCTGCTTCTTGAATTTTAAATTTCTTGCCCATATTAACATGCTTGAGGGAAAAATTTCATTATTAAATGATTTGATCCTCTAAATATTATGATTATTTTAGAGTTACAAGAATGTAGTCCTTTAAATAGAAAAGATATCTTGACAACTTGTACTAGACAAGATTCTTAAATGCATATACTATAATAATATTGTGAACACACATCCACTAAATCATATTAAAGCTATGACTTAAAAAAAAACCTCATCTAATTTGCATAACAAATTTCTGATTATTAATGAACCCTCCTCTATAAAAGTCAATCCAATAACAACTCACTATTTATAAGTGCAAATATGTTATCAAATATTCAAAGAGAGATCTTCACTTGAATAATAATTTTCTTTCCACATCACATCTACATTTCTGTAGCCTGTCTTTCATTAAAAGTTGATGTGACAGATTGCTATAATTTTCACATTGCTAAATACTTCTGTCAAGCCCCTTAAGGCATTTTTAGAATTTAGTTCTTGGATTTGTTGAACAGGGATGATTTCCAGGCTTTCCTTTTTGGTGGAGATGAGGTGAGCAACAGCTTGAAACTATGATTCATCTCTGTTTCAGTTTCTGTCAAATACTTGCAGGAAAAAGAAAATGACTAATCACCTACTAAAAATGGCAACAGATGCCATAAGCAAAATTTCATTCAACCTGTTAACTTTGGTTCCAATGTAAAAATCATTTAATTAAAAGTCTTAGTTTTAAAATATCATTTAAAAAAAAATAACATCTGGTTCTAAAATATGAGGCAATAAATTTCAGCTCAATATTTTAACAAAGTTCTTTACAATTACCCTCTTCTGCACGTTAGTTTACACACACACACAGGTATGTATAGGCTATATTTTACAGTCACACGAGGATATACATGTATCATCTATGCTCTGTGCTATTAGCATCTCACACACAAATTAAGCATCTTCATCTTTTAAAAGGCCTAAAGGTATCATGTTTACCACATTTATTTCCACAAAACAGTAATTAACGTTTTCACTTAAGTTTTTCTTTTGTATTCTAAATAAATTC
>NW_007728735.1:56554-58697 GCF_000696425.1 Galeopterus variegatus | reverse complement strand
ACTACTGTCAACACATGAAACAAGTAGAGTACTATGGAGTGGAAAAGAGAAGAGAGAGGGAGATAATGGCAAGACTGCATCTTCCCTCTGTGTGCGAGGGAGGAGGCTGTAGTACGTACATGATGAATCAACGTCTATGCAGGATGTTCATAGAGGCTGTCACCCTTTTTGTCCTAAAAGTAGGGCTAATGCTATTTTCCCCCCTTTCTGACCATTGCACGCATGTAAGGGCCCATAGGGAGTACTACTTGTTGTGATATTGTATCTATATTTGGTCTTCTTTCTCGTTCCTGTGCCTTTCCTGGCATGCAACTCCTAAAATCCTTAGAATCTCCAAAGTGATAAGAGTGTCTTTTTGTATGCTATTGAGTTGGCTGGTTGCTAACAGCCTCAAGATGGGAGCTGGTTGACAGGGGGAATAACTTTGTAATTAGAAGGTCGGGACTTTCAGTCCACCTCCCAAAACATCCAGGGAGGGGAGAAGGGCTGAAGGTTAAGTTGATCAAATAATGATTAAGTCAATCATGCTCTTGTAATAACCCAAAAGGACAGGGTTCAGAAAGCTTCCTGAACATGTGGGGTTTTCATGTCTACTTGCCGGGAGGGTGGCTCACCCCAACTCCATGGGGACAAAAGCTTCTGCACTTGAGACCTATGTATCTGCTCATCTGGCTGTTTATTTGTATCCTTTAAAATATGCTTTGTAATAAACTGGTAAACATAAGTATGAGTTTCCTAAGATGCTCTAGCAAATAAGTCTAACCTGAGGAAAGAGTTGTGGGAACCCCAATTTATACCTGGTGAGTCAGAAGTTCTAGAGGCCTGGATGTATGACCAGCACCTGAAATGGGGGGGGGGGGGCAGTCTCTGGGACTGAGCCCCTAATGCTATCTCCAGGTAGACAATGCTGATGTCTGCTGTAGAATTGGTTGCTTGCTTGCTGCTGGAGAGAAATCACCACAAAGTTGGTCACAGAAATCTTCTGTGTTGATTGTGGTGTGAAAGCAGAGGAAAAATAATTTTTTTTCCTACTCGATTTTGTGTTTTCCCCACTGACGTGTTTTCCATGGAATAAATCCTCTAACGTTAATACTTTCACATCTATCATTACATATGCTACCTAAAATAGTTCTTTGAGCTTAGGTGTCACTTTTCTCAGTAAAAAAAAAAAACTAGAGAAGTTAAATAATTTGAGAAGGGACATACAACTAATAAGTGGTAGAGCCAGAATCTACCCAGGGCTTCTGACATTTAATCCAATTGTTGTTCTGCTACATATGCTTAAACATGTTTCTCTGACATTTTGTAGATAAAAAATATAAAGTTCACAAAGTCAGGTGACTTTCAAAACATCAAAATCTAAATAGGTTGGTATTCTATTATTTCAAATCCTAGAAAATGACACAATACATAAAACTGTAGTGCTATTCAAATGTGAAAAGGTAAAAAACTGACCTATTCATCTAATATGGCAAAATAGATTTTTGAATGAAATGGTGGAGTATGTAATCCTATTCATAGCACAAGAATTTAAATTTTAATTATTTAAAAAATCACCCCTCTGAATCTTAAAAGTTTAAGACAGTAAGTTTAATTTTCTGATGGTAAAGCTGTAGTTTTGCTTAATGAATTACTATTTTGGAAACTAGTTTTATTTTTATTTATAAATACATATATATTAGTTCAGAGATTTTTCTTTTGAAATTCATCTTGCCACAAGATGGAAGACCCCTTGCATCAATTTCTAGCAACACTGCAGTAAAGCCCAGTGTTAGCAATATTTGTTTTACCTATTTTAGAAATAATGTAAGGAAAATTAAAATATGCAAAAGCTAAATGAGGTTTATTACCAAATAAATTAATCGATTATATAACGAATCGCCACTTTCAGTCTTTACTTTTTAAATGGACCTTAAAATTATTTCATTTTGATGAAAACAAATGTGTTTATTTGGGAGACCACTTATTACACAACACAATTACATAAAGTGTGAGCCACTGTTGGAGAAGATTTCCACGGGGATGATCTTAAACCCATTCTTTTCTTAGAAATGGATAAGAACTGTTTTATTTCAAGCAGATTCTAAGGATGATCAAAATAGCCTTGTGTTTTCCATCCACTTCTTCAAGAAATCAATGAGAA
>NW_007728735.1:53916-56175 GCF_000696425.1 Galeopterus variegatus | reverse complement strand
TAAACCCATTCTTTTCTTAGAAATGGATAAGAACTGTTTTATTTCAAGCAGATTCTAAGGACGATCAAAATAGCCTTGTGTTTTCCATCCACTTCTTCAAGAAATCAATGAGAATATTTGTTACATAAAAGGTTTAACCTTATACACTATCTCCCCAAAATAGTGCTTACTATAAAGTAAAATCAAAATGCACACATTATAGCTGATATCTTTTTGAATTCATTCAAACCTTACTGCTCAGCAAAGCATTTCCTGACATTCCTGAGGGAGTTTGGCTTCTCTTCTCTCTGCTCCCATAGAATACTTCACCCTTACATACAAATATCCTTTAATTCAGGGCAGTTATTAATGCGGATGCCCCACGGCGACGAATTTTTGACATCATTTTTGAAAACTGCCCCTCTATTCTCTCCAGTACTTCCCCCAACTGGGCCCCAATTCAGAGCACTTCTATGACCGGCATATTCTAGGTTAGCACTTACAATATTATTGATCAAAGTCTGAGCTGCAATGAATTTATGATGCCCTCCATAAAGGCAAAACACTTTTATTACCAATTCCTAATTATTTCATGATACTCATTCTTTTTTGCCTCACTTATTTGAGTGTGCCAGAAACTGCTATAAAATTTGGGAATTTTTAATTTAAATAAATTTATGTTATTGTGTATATTTAAGGTATACAACATGATGTTATGGGATACATATAGATAGGAAAATGGCTAGTATAGTGAAGCACATTAACATTTCATCATCTCACATAGTTACCCCTTTTCTGTGGCAAGCTAAAATCGACACATTTAGCAGAAATCCCAAATACAGTATACCTTTATTGACTATGGCCCTTGTGTTATGTTAGATCTCTAGACTTGTTCATCTTATTTATCTGCTATTTTGTATCCTCTAACCTACATCTCCCTATTTCCTCCTGCTCCCACCCCACCCCTGGTAACCACTGGTTTATTCTCTTTTTCTATATATTTGACTTTTTTCTTTTAAGATTTCACATATAAGTGAGACCATGTAATATTTTCCTCTGCCTACTTTTTACTTAGTATAATGTCCTCCAGATTCATCCATGTTGTAGCAAATGTCAGATCATTTTTAAGGCTGAATAATATTTATATTTGTATGTATATGTTTGTCAAGTGATGAATGGATAAATGTCAGCAACAGGTTGTTTCCATATTGTGGTTATTGTGAGTAAAGCTGCAATGAAAATGGGACTGAAGATATCTTTATGAGGTGGTTATTTCATTTCCTTTGAGTATATATCCAGAAGAGGGATTGCTGGATCATCTGGTAGTTCCATTTCTAATTTCTTTAGGAATCTCCACCCTATTTTCCATAATGGTGGTACCAATCTGCATTCCCATCAATGATAAATGGGATTTCCCTTTTCTCCACATCCTTGCCAACAATTGCAATCTCTTGACTTTTTGATAATAGCCATGTAACAGGTGTGAGGTGCTATCTTATAGTGCTTTTGATTTGCATTTTCCTGATAATGATGTTGAACACCTTTTCATTTACCTATTGGCCATTTCTATGTCTTCCTTGGAGAAATGTCTATTTGGGTCTTTTGCCCATTTTTAATTGGGTTATTTGTTTTTTTCATATTGAGTTGCATGAGTTTTCCATACATTTTGAATATTAACCCTTTATCAGATATATGGTTTACTAACATTTTTTTTCCCCAATCCATACGTAGGTTGCCATTTCATTTTGTTAATTATATCCTTTGCTGTTGGAGAAGGTTTTTACCTTGATGCAGTTCCATTTATTTACTTTTGCTTTTGCTGACTGAGCTTTTGATGTGATATCCAAAAAATCATTGCCAAGGTCAATGTCAAGGTGCTTTTCCTCTATGCTCTCTTCTAGGAGTTTCATGGCTTCATGTCTTACATTTAGGTCTTTTATCCATTTTAAGTCGATTTTTATATATGGCATATGATAAGTGTCCTAATTCTGCATGTAGAAATTGGGTTTTCCCAGTACCACTTATTGAAAAGACTGTCCTTTCCCCATTGTGTCTTCTTGATATCCTTGTGTAAAATTATTTTAATATATATATATTTGAATTTTTTTCTGGGCTGTCTATTATGCTGCCCTGTCTCTATTTTTCTGTTCCATGTGTCTGTTTTTATGCCATTACCATACTGTTTTGATTACTTTAGTTTTGCAGCATAATTTTATATCAGGAAGTGTAATGCCTCCAACTTTATTTTTCTTTTTCAGAGTTACTTTGGCTATTTGGGGT
>NW_007728735.1:48383-52591 GCF_000696425.1 Galeopterus variegatus | reverse complement strand
GGAAAAGACTTTATTGCTCCATCATTTCTGAAGGACAGCTTTTCTTCTGACTATGGTATTCTTGGATGGTAGTTTTTGGTTTTTGTTTTGTTTTCTTTTTTTTCTTTTAGCACTTCAAATATATCATCCCTTTCTCTCCTGGCCTAAAAGGTTTATGATGGGAAATCTGCTGATAGTCTAATGGAGATCCTCTTGCATGTGATATGTTGCTTTTCACATGCTGCTTTTAAAATTCTCTCTTTGTCTTTGACTTTTGACAATTTTGTTATAATGTGCCTTGTGACAACTTACTTGGGTTGCATGTGTTTGGGAATCTTTGAGCTTCACAGATCTGGAAGACCGTATCTCTCCCAAGACTTGAGAAGTTTTCAGCTATTGTTTTATTAAATAAACTTTCTGTCCCTTTCTCTGTCTCTTCTTCTCCTAGAGCTTCCATAATGAGAATATTTATTTGCATAATATTGTCCTGTTAGACCTATAGGTTTGTTTTATTCTTTTTCCTTTTTTTTCCCCTCCCTTTGACTGGGTAATTTCAAAAGACCAGATTCTTTCTTCTGCTTGATCTCATCTAATGTTGAAACTTTCTATTGTATTTTTATTTCATTTATTGAATTCTTCAGCTTCAAGATTTTTGTTCAGGTTGTTTGTTTTTAATATCTATCTTCACTGAATTTCTCATTAAGATCATGAATTCTCCTGATTTTACTGAATTGTCTTTCTGTCTTCTCTTATATCTCATTTAGATTCCCTAAGGTTATTATTTCGAGCTCCTTTTCAGGTAATTTGTCAATTTCCATTTCCTTGGAGCCAGTTATTGAAGAATTATTGTGTACCCTTGGAGGTGACATGTTTCCTTACTTTTCTTTATTTCTTGTGTACCTATATTTATGTTTATACATTTGGTGTAGCAGTAATTTCTTCAACATTACAGAGTGGCTTTCATAGGGAAAGACTTTCATCTGCAGATGAGTCTGAAGGTGCTGGTTGGGCAGTGTGCAGTGGCTCTGGTTCAAAGTAGGTGCAGAGGCACAGTTACCATGGAGCTTCCTCAGTTGAGATCAATGTTAGCATTGACTGCCACTGCCTTAGTGGTCTAGGATGCAGGAGTTTGTGGCAGCAGTTGTGGTAGTGTAGGTTGTTAGGATCCTCAGATGCAAGAGCTTTAGAAGTACTCCTGTTCTTGTCTTCCTCACAATGAGGAGCCTTAACTAAGGATACCCTTCTCAGTGCTGAGTCTGACACAGCTCACATTCAGCTAAGCAGAGCTGGGCTCAGGAAACAGGTGTTTGAAGCATCTATGGAGCCAGGGTCCTGGGCTTAGAGTCTTGCAAAACTACTGTGGCACCTAGGACTTGAGGCATAGGTTCATTCTCTAAGGCACAAGCAGATACAGATTAACCATAAAGCTGGGGTCTGTGACTCTAAGGTACACCACAGCAGCTGAGGTCCCGAGGGCAGGGATAGAGCTGTGACACTAACCTCAGGAGCAAGGTGCAGCACCAGCATGGCTCTGGGGAAAAACTGTGGTTTGGAGGTTCAGGTGTTGGAGAGCAGGGCACAGCTGTAATTCTTGTCCCAGTGTTAATAAGCACAGTAGCAACTTAGGCTCCAGGCGATTAGGTGCCACACAGTGGTGACTCTGGAATGTGGTATGGTAGACACAGCAGTAGCCAAGGCTCTGTGAGGCTGGGTATTGCAGAATCAAGGACCCAGGGATGGTGGGGCACAGCTGTGGCTTGGATAACAGTTGGCAGGGAGCAGGAAATCACTTTTCCCACTCCTCAGGGAGACAGGACATCTCAGCAGCTTGGACTCTGGCAGGGGGGCATATAGTCCAGTTCTAGGGAGGAGGGGTGCTGGTGCTGTGACTGTTCAGCCTAGAGGATGCTATGGTACTGCTTAGCCAAGGTTCTAATTCCTTGGAATGTCAGACATTGTGTCACCTTAGCCCCAGAAGGTGTAGCTACATGGATCAGCCAAGGCTTCAAGTCTCCAAGAGGTAGTGCATCACATCAGCTCAGGCACTGGAGGTTGTGACTGCTCTGTTTAGCCAAGGCTCTGGTCTTTGGAGGGGTGCAGGATTGTGTCAGCTTATGTAGTGGTGGGTGGGGAGGAGCTGGCGCATAACTGTTTCACTTGGCCTAGGCACCAGGTCCCTAGAGAGGCAGGTTCTGTGTCAGCTTAAGCACCATACAATTTGTATTTTAAGATTCTGCAAGGGCCGGTCCAGTGGCGCACTGGAAAGTGTGCTGCTTGGGAGCACGGCGGCGCTCCTGCCGAGGGTTCGGATCCCATGTGGAGACCGGTTCCCGCTCACTGGCTGAGCATGGTGCGGGTGCAACACCAAGGGTTGCGATCCCATTGCCAGTCCCCAGTACGGGCGTGACACCAAGGGTTGCGATCCTGTTACCGGTCAGTAAAAACGACAAAAAGGAAAAAAAAAAAAAGATTCTGCATATTTTTCTTTTGTTTGTTTGTGATAGGTCAAGCATCAACACTTGCATAACTGCTGCCAAGTATTATGGGTTAAAACTGACTACCAAAACTCTCTTTCTGTCAAAATTAATGACAGGAAAAGAGTTTATAACAGAGTCAACAACACATACTGCAGAATAAAAAAAAAACCTTTTGATATGTGGAGGATTAATCCTTGCTGACCTGGAATCAGCAGCTCAGTTTGTTGCATTAACCCATATTGACTCAGATCACAGGAAAAATATGTATTGACCAAAGAAAATATTTAAAAGACAATGGGGAAGCAATGAGTTAGCACTACAAGAAGGAGTGTGCAATTAAGATACTTACACTTCACATTAATAGTGTGTTTATTTGCTCCTTGAGGGCCAAGACCTTGTTCGCTCATCTTTTTAGTCTCCTCAGTTCCACTTAGGGCCCAGCATGGTGCTTGGCAGACAATATGGAAGGCAGTCAATGCTTTCTGAATGGGAGCATATCCTACTGTTCAGGTCATTTTCACATATCCTCATATGATAGTCATGCCAAAATTAATTACTTATAGCTGTCTGGCATACTTAAAAAGAATTTTTTAAAAATTCAATTAGTAAAAATGTTTGGTCTTTATATGAGTATAATTGAGGTGATAAAACATAAATAATGAAATAATAATTTGGTATCATTTTACTCCACAATCTATAGTGTGCTGGCCCAAATCAAAGACTTACAGAAAAGCGAAAATATAGAAAAAAACAGAGATTCAAACCCAAAACTTACAATATTTGGGGAGTAAAATAGAAGTTATAAAACATCATAAAATTAAAAACAATATAAAAGAAATGCAAATGCTGGGATTCACAAAGACATGCAATAATTAACCTTGAGTCTCTGCACCATTTTACCAGTGCTTCTTTTACAGCACTTCCTACAGTTATAACATTGTTTGTATCTGTGATTGTTCCCATCCCTGCTAGTTTCTTCAGGACAACAATTACAAGAAGCACAGTAAATGTTTGAAAAGTGTTTATGAAATGAATGAGTGATTTAATGTGTTTATGAATGAATGAATGAGTGAATAAATGAGTAGCCATCAGCAAAATGCATAAAGACAGTTCCTAGATGGAGGGGTAATCCAGCCATCAGGGCCTTAACCATTGAAGCAGCAAGAGTATCTACCAGAAGCACCAGTTCTTTGACATCACCTAGCTTTGTGAATTTAGATTTTATTTATTATAAAATAAACAGTCAGGAAATAAAATAATGGACCGAAGTACTGTTAAGATGATCTTTTTGTCATATTATTTGGTTTCCCTTCCTCAGGAAAACTTCTGTTATTGTTTTTCTATTGCATAAAAAACAAACAAACCAAAATTACCAGAGCTCTCAGTAGTAGAAATAAGCAAAGTTGGGATACATATTTAATTAGTTTAAACAGAATCTGTAATATAGATAGTCTACTTGAGGTGGGGGAGTGATGAAAAAGATAACCAGTTCTTCACAGACATGGAGTTCCAGGAATTTTACTCCAAGGTAAGGAAAGGGTCAGAACATTTTGCCAGAAAGCTTTCCATACTTGATGCTAAAACTCAGAGGTAATAAAGGAAAAGCAAGTTATGTTTAACAAAGAAGCAGTTTAACATTGTATGTGTTAATCTCTTTATCTCGTTATATAAGGTAAAATTTCAAAATAATGAACAATATTTTATAATGTTTGTTGTTTTCAAAAAGATTTAAATAAAGTGGGCAGCTGAATG
>NW_007728735.1:4783-47460 GCF_000696425.1 Galeopterus variegatus | reverse complement strand
AAGGTAAGGAAAGGGTCAGAACATTTTGCCAGAAAGCTTTCCATACTTGATGCTAAAACTCAGAGGTAATAAAGGAAAAGCAAGTTATGTTTAACAAAGAAGCAGTTTAACATTGTATGTGTTAATCTCTTTATCTCGTTATATAAGGTAAAATTTCAAAATAATGAACAATATTTTATAATGTTTGTTGTTTTCAAAAAGATTTAAATAAAGTGGGCAGCTGAATGTTTTCATGTTTAAATTAGACAAAGAATCATTATTTTTAAGTCAAAGAAAATATAGGAGAAAATTGTAAGGAAGGGCTAGGGACATCTGATGAAAGTGTTGCAGTTAGTTCCTGACTATTTTGCAAGCAAGCTCTGTGTGACAATGAGAAGGTCAAAGTCGCAGCTGGAATGCCACAAGAGAAAGATAATTCTCTCAGAACACAGAACAATTATATATGAGATTAGTATATAATGAAGACTGACACTAAAATTAAAGTCGGTTTCTTCATTTTAGTTCTCTAAGTTTATCTTGTCAACATTTTTGATATATCACAGACATCACTCAAATGGTCAAATACTTAATCTTATGCCTTACTAAGTTATGTCATTCAATATTACAGGCTAACACTTCCAGTTGTTAAATAATTAGGTTGCAAGAAGTACAAAGACAGGTTATTAGGAGTGAAAATTTGATGACTTTTCCAAAATTTGATATTGAAATCTCACCCAACAAGTATAAATGGTAATTTATAATTTTTCTTATAATTTTTTAATTGACACATAATAATTGCAAATATTTACAGGGCAAAGAGGGTCAAAGGTACTTCCTATGAACATGATGAGGAGACAGCATCAAGCACGGTATGGGAAACACTCACTTTTAATGACTGACAATGGTAGAAAATTGGACAGTGAGAGGAGTGTGATGGCAACATAGTATGAAGGCAGAAATCTGAAGGGCTTGACAAATGAGGGAAAGAATACATTCTCATTTTGAGTGTGGCCACACAGTGACCAAAGTGGCACTCTTAAAGTTAGCTTATTTCCGTATAATGGATAAAACATAATTGTTTGACAAATGTTGGGCCTCACCACTATCAACAATGAAATAATAGGACTCAGAACTCTAACAAAGTTCAGATTTCATTACTTGGAAAATGCAAAATTCAAGGGATATAGTTGATGAACATAAATGCAAAAATCTTCAACAAAATACTAGGAAACTGAACTCAATAGCAACTAAAAGGATAATTCACCATGATCAAGCTGAATTTATCCAGGGATGTAAGGATGATTCAACATTTGCAAATGTATAAATGTGATGCACCGCATTAACGGAATGAATGACAAGAACCATATGATCATCTCATTAGATGCAGAAAACACATTTAATAAAATTTAACATCCTTTCATGATAAACACTCTCAACAAATCAGGTATAGAAGCTATGTATGTCAACACAATAAAGGCCATATATGACAAGCCCACAGCTAACATTATACTCAGTGGTGAAAAGTTGAAAGCTTTTCCTCTAAGATCAAGAACAAGACAAGGATGCCCACTCTTACTAGTTCTATTCAGTATAGTACAAGAAGTCCTTACCAGAGCAATTAGGCAAGAGAAAAAATAAAAGGCATTCAAGTAGGGAAGAAAGTATAGAAAATGTCACTCTTTGCTTATGACATGCTCTTATATATAGAAAATCCAAAAGACTCCACAAAAATCTGTTAGAACTAATAAATGAATATAGTAAAGTTGCAGGATAAAAAATCAACATGCAAAAATCAGTAGTGTCCCTATCCACCCACAATGAACCATCTGAAAAAGAAACCAAGAAAAGAATCCCATTTACAATAGCTACAAAAAAACCCTATTAAGCTTAGAAATAAATTTAACCAGGAAGTGAAAGACCTGTATACCAAAAACCATAAAACACAGAGGAAAGAAATTGAAGAAGAAACAAAAAATGAAAAAAAATATTTCACGTTCACAAATTGGAAAAATTAATATTGTTAAAATATCCATACTACCCAAAGCTATCCCTAGCTATCTCACTATTGTGCCCATTGATTGATTCAATGCAATCCCTAGCAGAATTCCAATGACATATTTCACAGAAATAGAAAAAAAAAATCCTAAAATTCATATGGAACCACAAAGAATCCTGCACAGCCAAGGCAATCTTGAGCAAAAAGAAAAGCTGGAGGCATCACTCTACCTGACTTCAAACTATATTATGAAACTATAGTAATTGAAACACATAGTACTGGAATAAAAATAGACATATTGACCAATGGATCAGATAGAGAGACCAGAAATGAACCCACACATTTACAGTCAATTAATTTTCAACAAAGATGTCCAGAACACATAATGGGAAAAGGACAGTCTTTTCAATAAAGGGAGTTGGGAAAACTGGATAACCATATGTGCACGAATGAAACTGGACTCTTATCTCACACCATATAAAAAAATCAACTTGAAATGAATAAAGACATAAACATAAGACCTGAAACTGTAAAAACGCTAGACGAAAACACAGGGGGGAAAAACTACATGACATTGGTCCGGGCAATGATTTTTCTGGATTTGACCCCAGAAGTTCAGGCAACAAAAGCAAAAATAGACAAATGGGATTACATCAACTAAAAAGTTTCTACACAACAAAGAAAACAATTAACAGAATGAAGAGACATCCTATGCAACGTGAAAAAATATTTTAAGCTGTACTTCTGATAAGCAGTTAATACCCAAAATATATAAGGAATTTAAAGAATGTAATAGGAAGAAAACAAATAACTCTATTGAAAAATGGACAAAGAACTTTAGTAGACACTTCTCCAATGAAGACATACAAATGACCAATATTAGTTGAAAAATGCTCAACAACACTAATCGTTAGGGAAATGCAAACCAAAACCACAATGAGATACTCTCTCTAACACTTGTCAGAATGGATATTATCAAAAAAGATGAAAGATAACCAGTGTTGGTGGAGATGTGGAGAAAAGGGAGTCCTTGTACACTGTTAGGAATGTAAATCAGTACAGCCATTATGGAAAGTGCTCTGAGGTTCCTCAAAAAACTAAAAAAAGAATTACCAATTACCATATGATCCAGCAATCGACTTCCTGGTCTATATATCCTAAGGATTTGAAATTAGAATGCTGAAAAGATATCTGAAATCCCATCTTCACTGCACCATTAGTTATAATAGCCAAGTTGTGGAATCAACCTAAGTGTTCATCAACAGATAAATGTAGGAAGAAAATGTGGTATACAAGTATATATACAATGTAATACTATCCAGCCTTTAAAAAGAAGGAAATTCTGTCATTTACAACAGCATGGATGAACCTGGAGGACATTATGCTTGAAATAAGCCAGGCACATGTTCTCGTTTACATGTGGAATGTAAAACTCATAGAGCAGAGAGTAGAATGGTGATTACCAGAGGCTGGGGAGTTGGGGGGAATTAGGAGATGTTGGTCAAAGGATACAAAGTTTCAGCTAGACTAGAGGAATAAATGATAAGCATTTAAGGTGATAGATATGTTAATTAGCTAGATTCAATTATTCCACTCTGTATACATATATCATAACATTACTTTGTATCCCATAAATGCATATGAGTATAATTTGTCAATATAAATTTATTTTAATTTAAAAAAGAAAATGCAAGGGATGTAAAATTAGCTGTTTTCAAATATATGCTTATTTTTGTACTTCACCATGTGGGAAAATTAGGATCAATAGATCTAGTTTACAGGGAGATATACATATTTTGTTCTGGTGTCTTCCCTCCATCCCCCAACAAAATGTTAATAGACAAAGGTTTTAAAGATACATGGGTGCCTACAAATGTCATGGGAGGTGTGAAACACAGCAGAAATGCTCACTTGATCATGTACCAAGATTGAGCCATCTCAAATACACATAGCTACATAGCATAGTTGTTCACAAAGCTTTAGAGTTCAATGGCCTGGGCTCATATTCAGCTCAATCTCTTATTTATGTGATTTTGCACAGATTATTTAACCTGCTTACAACTCAGATTCCTCATCTGTAAAATGAGTATAATAACAGCATCTACCTGACAGATCCACTGTAAGGATTAAAGCATTTAGAGAAGTATATTCCACACAATAAAGAATACATTTCAGGAAGAATAATAATATTGATAATTATTATATTATAAATCATAATTAAAATAATAATGCTTATGATGAACTGTTTAACTAACAGTGGTTGCAATGAATGGTGTAAGTCTCCTTTCTCATTCCATGAACTAATGGTGTAAATTTAAAATTTCCATCTCCTTCCTACTTAATATCATTTACCAATAGATATATTACACGGGAACTTAACTGAGAACTTGTGCAGAGGGATCACTTGCAAGCTTGGTTTTACTATCTCAGCAGCAATCATTAAGATCTGAAAGATCGCTTACAAATTTTGTGCCCACTATTGGGATTCTCTAATGGTAACAGATTCCCAAATAATATATAGGCCAAGGAAAATGCAGTGTTGGGGATAGAGCTATAATAAAGATACTGTTATATTCCTCCAACTATGTTACAAGGTATTGAAATAGTCATTGTATAATTGTATTAGATATTTTCATATGTCAGGAGAAAGAACAATTGACATTCTTTTTGTTCTGCCTTTTTTATTTAAATAAATATAAATCACCAATTCCCAATACATACTCAGAGCATAATTATAATTCAGGAAAATTCAGTTATCTAAATCAATGTATTCTAATATATTCAGTGCATGTTAACTACAGGCTAAATATTTTCATTTTGTTGGTTCCAACTACCTTTTCCTAGTTCCCCATCACATCTATAAACAAACACCTTATGGCCTGCTAAATGAGCCTCAAAAACTGCTCTGAAAAATCAACACAATTGTAGAAATTGAAATGTGCTGAAAATCTGAGGTACTGCTGTCAGTTAATGTGCTTAAATGTACACAAAAATCTATGTATATCCATACTGTGTGACATACTGATTGTCAGAAATAGTTTTTCAAGACACAGCTTCATCTAAAATGTGTTGCTGGAGATTTTGAACCTGTATAAATAAAACTAAAGCAGCTGATAAAGTAGCTGAAATTCAATAAAACAAAGCATGATAAATAAAAAAATAAAATGTTATTGCTATACTTTAACATACCAACAATGCACTCAAAATCCTTATAATAGTGACAGTAGCTAAGACTGGGTTCACTCTGGGGGTAACCCAGGTCTATGGAACCTACAAATAGCTATAAGTCCGACTTTTAAACTAAAGGTTTCCAGGCAACAAGGAGCACTAGAACGATATTCATGTTACAAAAGAAAAAAATAAGCAAGAATTTTGAAATTCCAAAGAAGCACCAGCTAAATTCCTTAGGCTACTGGTTCCATCATGAGAACCCCATTAATGTGAGATGACGTTTCTGGAGTAAATAATATTCAATAGTGGTCTTAATAAAGAGCACTCTTGATAACCATCATCTCTCTCACTCTTCCTCTCTGTCTCTAATAAAGGTCAGAAGTTATCATAACTCACTAGGTATCATTTATTTACTTAGATATTCATTTACCTAATATTTAGTAACTGTCATGTTCCTGCAATGAGCTAGTTTTTGGAATTACCAAGACAAAGAGTTCACACGCTATAGAGGGAAATAGAGGTGCAAATTAACAAATTAAACAAATTAACAAATTAAACTACTTGATAGATGTATCAATGGAAGTATATTTTAGGAGAAGTCCAAAAAATAAAACAACTTCTTGTGGCTCAGAGAAGCCTCCCATGAAAAATGTAATATCAAAAATAATTCTTAAAGAGTGAACTTGTTTAGCAAACAAGGGAAGGTAGACATTTCTAGGCAAGGGAATAGCTTGATAAACACTGGTGAAGAGCACCCGTAAAAATTCAAATTCTTTGTATTTTTAATCAAACACTTAACCAATTGACATTTAAAAGCAGCCCTTTATCTATTACAATAGAAAATCTACTATTTGAATGTATAATCTTGAAATTCTTATAGGTGTTAATGTGTTTAAATCTAATCTCATTTAGACATATTAATACCTAGTCTAACTCAAACTTAATTTAAAAATGGAAGCCAAGAAAAAACATTACAGAATTCTATTTCTTCCAAAGAATTCATTCTGTTATTGCTTAAAGATTTAAAGCAATGGTTCTCAAAGTATAACCCCTGGACCAAAAGCATCATTAGCTGGAACTTTTAGAAATGCAAATTCTCAGGCCTCTCTCTAGAACTACTGAATCAGTGAATCAGATACTATGGGGATGCAGACCAGCAATCTGTGTTTTAACAAGCCCTCTAGACCATTCTAATATATATAAAAGTTTGCAGATCACTAATTTAAAGCACTGTTTATTCCAGTATTAACATATTCAATTCTACTTTGAACCAGTCTCCATTTTGTTGTACATAAGTACACAATTGACCAGACTAGTTTACCTAAGATTATTTTACTTGACATAGATTAAAGATAATGGGGACCAATATGTATACTTGGGACAAATGAAAAAAATGATTTTTAGAAATATGCGTATGCAGTTTTTTCCTTATTAAATGCACATATATATTTAATAGCTTCACTTCCATTAAAATAATAATTATAATAGCTAACACTGACACAGCACTTACCTTGTATCAAATAATGTTCCAAAATACTTTATATTGATTAACTCCACTAATTCTCCTAACAATCCATTGTGACGTGCAACTTCATCACCTCAAGCAACTGAGGCACAGAGTGGTTAAATAACTTGTTGAAGACATCAATGCTTTGTACCTGAGCAGTGAGAACTGGAATTAAATGTGGGCACTCTGGCTCCAAAGCCCATGCTCCCAATCTCCTTGTTATACAGCAAATAGTACAAGAAATATTTTTAATATTATTTAAAATTTATTATAGTCTGTTATCAGACAAAACCTAACAGCACTAGTAAATAATGTTATTGTTTTTATATCATTGTGTATGTACAGACAGTACACACACATACAAAAACACAAACTCTCACAGCTCTGCCACTTGCTTGTTGCCTGACCTTAGGCAAATCACATCACGTATTTGTGCTTCAGATTTCTCTTGGATTAAAGGAGGACAGAGTGGTTGCAAAGATTAAACAAGTGCATGTATGAAAATTACTTAAGAACAGTGCTCGGGATATACTATGTCCTATTATTGTTTTCACTGTTGTTATCTGAAACAAAAAGTCAGAATACATTATATAACTACATGCCCCTTTTATATTTTGTATTTTTATGGTTTGCAGCAATAATTTGTACATTTATTTCAACTGTTCCTTTAAAAATTCTAATCAGTTCCTTCAAACAGCCAACCACTGCTACTCTTCCCAACCCATTCTTCAAATCCATTCCAATAGTTTTGTATTTGTGGTAAAATAAGTGATAGAAGTAGGATCAGAAAGGTCTGCTTACTCTGAACTTCCTTTGTAGAAGTAGGTTTGAATTACAATCTTCTCTCTCTATGTTTGAATTACATTAGTAGTAGGTTACAGAACAGGTGTGAAGAGCCTGATAGCAACAGAAAAAGTCTCATGGAGACATGGAGATCAAATAGCTGTTTTATAAGTTACATGCATAGAGATCAAACACGAATGAAGTGTATAGTGATGGGGGTAGGTATAAAGGAGATGGTGGGGAGTAGTAAGGTATTAGGGAAAAACAGACAGGGGAACCTGGAGAAGAAGGGGAGAGATTTGGACAAGATGCTTGTGCTTGGACATGAAGGAATAAATGGTTCTTTCTCATTAGAGAATATCCAAGAGAAGAAGGGAGATCCCTAGGGATAAGTTTGTCTACATTATAATTAAACTTTATTTGGCCTTTCTTTCCCAGAGTCTACAGTTCATCCTGCTATATATGAATGGTTGTGTATTAGCTTCCTATTGCTGCTATAACAAGTTACCACAAATTTAGTGCCTTAAAACAACACAAATGTATCTTACAGTTCTGGAGGTCAGAAATCTGAAATGGTTTTTGTGAGGCTAAAACCAAGGTGTCAGTAGGGCTGTGTTTCTTCTGGAAGATCTATGGGAAAATCCATTTCCTTGACTTCTCCGGCTTCTAGAAGCGACCTTGGCCTCTTACTCCATCTTCAAAGTCAGCAGTGTAGCATCTCCAGATTCCCTCTCTCTGACCTCTGCTTCCATCATCACATTTCCTTCTCTGACTCTTTGGCTCCCTTTTTCTCAAGGGAAAGAGGCAGGCAGAGTCCAGAAGGGCCCACCTAACTGATGCAGGATAATCTCCGCCTCTCAAAATCCTTAACTTAATCGCATCTATAAAATCTCATTTGACATGTAAGGTAACATATTCACAGGTTCCAGGGACTAGAAGGTGATCGTCTTTGGGGACTCATTATTATGTCTACTGGAATTGTGTTCCAATATCTTCTCTGACAATGCCTGATTTAAGTGCAAACCTACCAGAGGGCTAGGCCCTGAAATATGCCATCTTGTGAGACTACTCTAAGATTCACAGGATTAGCTGTCAAACTTATGCAAAATACTTCTATTCTATTTGGTAAACCCAAATGTTGCTATTATCACATAATAATAGATTACTATGCATCTGTCTGACATAAAACAATTCATTAAAGGGAAATCTAAGTTTAATAAAAATTGGTATTTTCCAAGGCAGTAGGAAATAAAGAGTTATAGCTCTACAGCCACGAAAGATATATTTACAAGTATTTTACCCATGCAAACATAAAAATCATTCAGTATGAAATGCACAGATTCAAATAAACCAGTTCCTGATGAAAATGGGCTTCATAAAAATTCTTTTATATCACCAAAATAGAATGTTGTCTTTTCAAAATAATTTCCAGATGAATAGCATATCATAATGTATATTTGCTGGCACATAAATAACTGCCTGAATACAAAAAGATGGCAAGCAAAGATAAAATCTGAAGATATGTATTACAAATAAAGCAGTATTTTATGTTTCACTGGTACATCTAATTATGTGCCCATATGCATCTCTACCCGAATATGACATCTGAATGTTAAGATGATAATTCCTATATGTTTGGAACCTAATGTTAGATCCACTATTACAGATTAAGTGAGCATATGAAAGAAACATAATATTGGCTAAAAATCAGAAAAGATAATGGACCTATTTAAACAAATATAAAAACAAATGTCAGCTAAATTATTCTACACTACTTGATTAATTGTTGAAACAATAAGAAGGGCAGTGTGTACTCTGGATGAAAACTAAATAAATTTTTAAAACCCACATACATGCACCTGAAGTAAGGTTTGATGTGAAGAATATAAAACTCTGTGAAATTTCCAAAGACAAAAATAAATAAAGAATGCAAATGATTAAAATGCTGTGAAAACAATTTAAAGAGCAAGTGTGTTAAAATGTCAAGTAACAAAGGATACTGTTAAGAAATATAAACAAATACAAAGACTGAAGTCATTAAAAAAAAAGCTATCTTCAAAAGTTAGAAAAATAAGATATAGTCATCGACCTGACTGCATAGGACAATATAAAGCTGTTTACATATTTAAAATATGTATTTAATTATTAATGACCTTACATTTAACTTAGAGAATTAAAAAAAAAAATACTGCTTGAAAAAATGTGGCTCAAAAATGGAAAGCAAAATGTTATGGACAAGATTTTCTTCCAGAAAGTAAATCTTATTAAAGTATTTACAAAGCATATTCATTTCTGAGAGAAAGGGTAATTGAGTATTTTAGCTCTGCACATTTGTATGACATTGTAGCTTATCCAAAAATCAAGTCTTTTGGGGATGGAATTTGTATAAATTCATAAAACTGATTTCTATAATCACTATTTATGAAATTTGAAAGGATATAATGAAAAACAGAAAAGAAAAAATCGGACATGTAAAAAATTCAATTCTGCTTTTAAAATTAACTGCATTGCATTTTCATGCATTTAACTCTACAATATATTCCTAATATTATGCAAGAAGGTTAATGGGCAAAAGTTGACCACTAGATTTAGCTCTCTGTTTGGTGTTCTATTCCTATATTTCTAAACATATATATATATATATATATATATATATGTTTATTTATTTAAACATATATAACATATATATGTATATGTGTATATATATAAAAATTCTTGGATTATAGCTCAATTTTTGAACATAATCACTGTTGATTACTAGAATCTCATGTATGGCCTTTAATTTTTCTAATTTTCCTTCGTTGTTAAAAATACCCATCATCCATGTAAGTCCAAGAAGTATCCAATTGAGTCTAAAAACATGTCATCCTCAGCATGTTTAATGATTTTCATCTTTGTTCTATTTTACTAAGTACAAGAAAATTACTTTTTATTTCTGTGTCAGCAATATAATTTTTCCATTTTCATGTTCTTATATAAAATATTGAGGGAAATATAAAAAATGAAATTTAGATATTCAAATAATTGCACAAACATTGCTTTTCAACTAAGATGGAAATACTGTAAATACTTTACTGTTGTTTATCAAGAGGTGCTAATGTGCAGTAGCTAAAAATGTTGGTTTGAAACAACAAATTTGGCATATGAAAAACTGTTTAGATGGCAGTTTTTAGCATAGAGTAATGAGTACAAGTGCTGGATGAATGAAGGGGGAAAGCCTACTAACCACCAGTTCACTTTTGTTATATGAATTGGTCAATAGTATGCAGCACAAAATAAATTAGTGCATGCAAATGTGTCTACATTTTATAGTATATTTCTCTGTGTAATATATGGATGTGAGATTAGGGATGCTTTACTGCAATTCATAAATCTTCCTAAAATATGTGATGCTCTAAACAGTGTTTTAAAGATGACTGAGAACACAATGATATAATAATATCCCTTAGAAAATCATAACCACATCTGGAGGTCCAAAGGTAAAAAAACGTTTCAAATGAGGAATCATCCTCAAAAGTACAACATATTTGACAAGTCTTCTACTAAGATATTGATGATTATTCAGACATGGGTCAAAATCAAAGAAAACCTTTTAAATCCATAGACAAAAAATACAGGAGTCCAATTCAATATACATACTGAATGACTACTATAGGAAAGAACCTATGCTGAGAACATGAAAGAAAGATGGATATAACTTTCAATAATCAAGGTACTTGCAGCTAAGAAGCTTGAATGTAATGCAGAGGAGGAAAGTAAAACGGACCAATAGGGACCATAAAATGAAGCAGTGTTACTAAACACTTTTTTAAACTAACGTAGGAGATCAGTAAATGGCCCAGGAAGTTAGAAAACATGTGTAACAAACATAATATGATAAATGAATAAAGATTCAGACTTAAGATAAAACCACTATGGTTTCCTTCAAATAAACCACCGGAAAAATCTCATTCAAATATTTTTAAAGGACACTAGTGTGGAATGGCTATATTTGACAGAGTATTAAAACATTGGACTTCTGCTCCTTTGCTTGAAACCTTCTAATTAGTGCCACATACAACATCAAAAACTAAGTGCGACTCTCAAGCAACAGGGTCCTTAAATGAAAACAGACAAAGAGTATCAAAGTTCATTGAGAATTCAGATGTTTTTTGTCTCCTCTTCAGTAACCCAAGTACTAAATGCCATTTAGAACTTATTCCTTCAACTAAATTCCTTCACTATTCCGAATTTTACATTTTCCGCATTCACTATTTTAATAAGTATCTTAGCATCTAGTATTTATAAGTCATAAGCAACTTTGTATCTTATTCACGTATGCTTTTCTGATTTTCCTGCAAGGTTGAAACTTCAAGGGTGAGGAATATTTTCAACTCCTCAAAATTCAATCGTTCTTCACAAAATGCTAGACAAACAGCAACTGTGTAACTATTATGTTATTCAGTTCAGATATTTATACTGCTTTTGAATACTGATACAGGACTTTAAGCATTGAAGAACTAGAAGGATTAACACTTGGATAGTGATTGAGGGTTAGTAAAGTGATTACTTAACCAGGGATGCGTGTACATTTTGTCTATGTGAGAAACTACTTTTTTTTTTTTTTTGTCTTTTGTCTTTTTCCGTGTCCGGCAACGGATCACAACCCTCAGTGTTGCCCCCGTACCGGACCGGGGACCGGCAACGGGATTGCAACCCTCGGCGTTGCTCCCGCGCCTCGCTCAGCCAGTGAGCGGGAACCGGTCTGTATATGGGATCCGAACCCTCGGGCGGGAGCGCTGCCGCGCTTCCCAAGCGGCACACCACCCAGTGCGCCACCGGGCCGGCCCAGAAACTACTTTTTAGTATTATTGACTGTGAAGATAATTCAATAGTCAAAGCAGTTGTTGGATCCAGACTAAATTTACTAATGGTTTGAGTAGTCGTAAATGGTGCAAATGTCAAAGCTTATATATGCATATCTTCCATCAATAATCAAACTTTGGGATATTATTACATTAACAATAAATCTTATCCTATTTCTTAATTTAATCAGTGACTTTGAGTTCTTCAAAGAGAACTGAGAAACAAGGAAGCATGTGCATTTTCTTATTATTATTTCTGAATTCCATAATATTGAATTCCTTGCTGGACTTGGCACTTCTAAATATAGAGGATCTAAGTGTGAATCTATAATAAATTGAGTTCCTGTGAGAGGTTTTGTTTTGTTTCATTTCTTTTCAGAAAAGATACACTTAAAAGCCTTTCTTAATCTCTTAATTATACACAGAGGACTACAAAACTGGGAAAATAAAGTGTGTTTTACTATTCTAAGCTCATTCAAATCACTTGATTCTCTAAGAGTAGCTACCAAAATAATATAGTGAGCATTTCCACTAGGATGCTATTGGATGTGCCACTCCCCCACCAAAGACGAAGAATTTTCATCAGACAATGTTTTGTGATTATTTCCAACATCTTGAGGTACTATGTCTACATTGTCTTTGACCAAGAATATTCACTATAGTGGTGATCATGGCTTCTTTATATTTTGTCTTCTGTTTAAAATTATAAATTTCATATATCTCGGGGTCCAAATATAGAACTTGCATATTTCAGTCAGTACATTATGTCCTGAAATACAATGGTCTTCCATAGGCAAATCTAATTCTTTTCTAGACATGTGATAGAATCATTGTTTTTCTTTTGTCCTGGAAAATGCTAACAATTTTTCTCTAAATCAAATACAAAATTTCTTTAAAAGTTATTTTCCAAAGAGAAACAAATACAGCAAAGATATATTGCATTAACAAATAAATTTTCATTCTCTCACTAGACTGTTAAGCCTCTTGAGCAGAGATATAACTTCTGTTTTACACATCATTCAGTCTCTGTGACAGTGCCAGACACATATCAGTTTCACAATAAATAAATTTTAAATGAATGAATAAATAGAAATACAGTAAAATTAGTTAACCTCTTATGAAGATCACATTTTCCAGGTCACGTGGAGTCTCTCTTTAAAATACCTTTTAAAAATTTTAACAATACAAAATTATTTATAAATTAAATAAATTTGGTTATCTATTTTCTCTTACTTGCTTTAAAAGTGAAACTATGACATAACAACCATTCTCAAATTACATATGGAGTAGGAAGAAAACAAAACAACAAAAAGGAATATTTTGATACATTAGTAAAATAATGACAAGGTCCAGTGTTGTCAGAAAAAATAAGGACTCTGCCTTTCAGCCTGCAACAAAGTAGCGAGAGCAGAGGGTTTTTAATACATATCTCGTAGAAGAATGAATAAATAAATGAACAAATATGCAACTGTTCATACTCTAATGCCTTCCATACCCGTTGGTATTTCTAAGTATACGTGTTGTCTAAGATGACTGAAGTACGGTTAATGTACTGCACACACAACAGCATTTGGAAGGCAACTGGATATAATGGAAATCATTCCCATTTGACTGTCAGGAGGCTTAAATCTGCCTCATTTGTTATGTATCATGGGACATCTCAACTGTTTTGGTAGCAAGGTGTGACTCTATAAGAAGTATCATGATAACTTGCTTAGTTTCTTATACTGCTTAGCTGCTACACTTCAGTTTCAACATTGCCTAATCTTCTTGTTTTCAGTACATACTGCTTCTCTGTGATATATTTTATGACATAATAAGGGAGTATAACGGAAATTCAGAATAATAGCACCTGATTTAATTGTAACCCTGAGGTGCTGTAAGAGTTCTTACGGCTTTGAAAAAGTTGTATTGCACATGTGAGAAAGAGAGACAGAGAGAGAAAAAAACTATACTGATCACATATTGTATTTTAACTAATTATATTTGACCTATTTTTTTTTTTTTTTGAGACCGGCCGCACCGCGCTCAGCCAGCGAGCGCACCGGCCATCCCTATACAGGATCCGAACCCGCGGCGGGAGCGCTGCTGCACTCCCAGCGCCGCACTCTCCCGAGTGCGCCACGGGCTCGGCCCTACTTGTCCTATTTTAAACTCTCATATATAGAAATAGGGGAAATAAGGAAAAAATATAAACAAGAAAAAATTTAAAATCATCTTTATTATCTGCAGCCATTACTAGCATTCAATATAGCTCCTTCCTGTTTCTTATATACATTACATCTTTTCATACTTGGATTCTACTGAACATACAACTTTATATCCTTATAGCCTACATTCTAAACATGTATCAATGAATACATGTTTAAATGTCAATATCACACTAAGTTGTCATAATTTAATTCTTTCCAAATATGGGGTGTATATTTTGTTCCCAATTTTTCTCTATTATAAATATTATTTCAATGATCATCCTTGTATATGAATCTCCACGTAAATCACTGGTAATTTTTTTTAGAATACATTTATTGAATAATAGTTATAGAGTCAAGGAATGTAGATAATATACTATTGAAGTGGCAAATAAAATGTTGAAGGCATCTTTTATCTCTCTTCTAGGTAAATGCTATAAATAAATATAATATATGTTAGAATAAATTTTAACTCCATTTAGATTTTATACTGTATTGCTCTTTTTATCAAGTAACTGAGATGCAATTTCTGCTATATAAAGGACTCAAAATAAATTAATGTATACATATACACACACTCGTATATATATATTAGACACAATTTATTTTATCTTAAAATTTTTAGTGGAAAATTATTTTGCAAATCTTTAATTTCTTGTGGTGTGCCTAAGTAGACATAGAGAAAATTAACAGAAAAAAACAGTATGAGTTTGCAATTTTTATTCTATAATTCTTTTTTTCTGGTTCAAGAAGAAAATAAAAATATAGTTTTGGAATTAGGAATTCATTTTGATTACTTTATATAACAGAAATTGCCTATCAGTTACTTAATAAAAACAGAGCAATACAGTATGAAATCTAAATGGGGTAAAAGCTGTCAACAAGGTAGCACACTTGTATTAAAGTGAAACCCAACCAGGTTGTAAAAAGTTGAACATAAGGGAATAAAATGTGAAGAACTCATTCATATCAAGGAAATGCTTTGAAATATTCTCAACCAGAGAATTTAAAATGATTTTAAATTGTATAAACCACCACCTGCAACTGTAAGCTCTATCAGGAAGTTAACAAATACGTGTCTCCAGGTATCTATTCCTATGTAACATATAACAAATCAATGGAATAGCCCTCATCCAACAAAATAGCTATCATCAAAGTCTGGTACAACTTATATAATGATATACTCTGGGATATTTCCAAACTGGCAGTACAGAAAATGACAAGGGATACATCATGGACAGGATGCAAAAGGCAATAAAGAAAAAATAAAAAGAAATATAAACCCAGAATTGGGAAAAAATCACAGAACTACAAAATGAGAATATCATATTGAATCAAAAGCAACAAAAATTTTTAGCCATGTTTCTGGCATCTTACAAATAATTAGGCATGATACTGTCATCAAAAATAGCAACATCATTGATATTTGTCTGAGGATTGTGTGTGTACTATTTTACTTGATTCTTACAACTAACCTCTTCGTTATGCAGCTGTGGACGTCTAGGACTGTTCCACACATAAAACCGAGATTCACGGAAGCTAAATTGTCTGCCTATTAGTAACAGCTAATAAGTAGAGAACCAAAACTCAAACCCAGCAGTCTGAACTCCAGAAATAATAATTCTTCTCATACACAAATTTCCAAAACGAAGAAAAATGTAGACATAACTACTTCGAAAGTACTTAGTATACCGGTGGTGAAATCATTAAAAACCTTATGTTTGAAGCAAGCATTTGTAGAAACCATATCCCCTTAGTTTTCCTAAAAACAAATTTTTGTATTTAAGACTATATCATTCTAAAAATAGGCTTCACTAGCAGATCTAATTTAATGGTTAAGACCAGCTGAACTATTTTTATTAAAAGAGGACTGGATTTTGGTGGTAATAAGTTTGAATAGTAAAATTAATCTGGATGATCCACAATTTTAAAAAATTCATAGAGCTACAAAAAAATCAAAAAGCCCTGTTGTGCTCTTCCTCTTATAACTTCAGTTTTTTATGAAAATACTAAAATGTTTGATCTTAAGTCAGAACAACAAAATTCTAGCTCTTAAATGTTGATAGCAAAATAACAAAAAATTTTCTGAGTCTCATACCCTAGCACATATTTTTAATTATTTAATAAGTAATACAAAATATCTATAATGTAAGTTCATGTCAGAGAGAAAATTAATTGGCCTGAATCTATTTTCTAGATTGCTATTTTTAAGTCTTATGATAAGCTGAATCATTAAAACAAACAGGCTACAAGATAAAAAGTTGATCTCTATCTCCGCCTCTCATGGAAATTACATAAATGATTTAGAATTTAATATTGTATATTCAGACTTCAGATCATTAAAATAAGAACAGTACATAAGAATAATAATTAAAGAAGTGTTTTAAAATTAAAACTAAAGATTCTGTTTTCTATATCATACCATGTTGTTCAGGAAGTCACACTGTAGTGTATTAGAAGACTCCTGAAAATTTCTCATGCTAATGTTTCAAAAAAGTCTTCTTTGGAGGAATATATATGTTTTTGGCTGTCAGAGAAACATTTACATAACCTAGGTTATCTTTATGTAAAATTTTGCATTAATTATAAATGTCTTCATTTTAGTTCCTAAAAGCACAAACTTTCTTCTTTCTTAAGATGGCCTCTGTTTTGGGTTATCTTTAAAAACACTTGTTTTCATTTTAACATTGCCACAGATCCTTTCAAGAATAATTAACATGAAAATAATTTATTAATTTAATTTACTTGTGTATGGTCTCTCATGATGGGGTACATCTAACTTATTTAGTTTCCTGGGCATCTAAACCCAAGAAAACAATGAAGTAGACATGTGGTTTGGGAAAGAAATCATAGTAATCACTCAGCTATTTTCACTTGCTATATTAGCTAGTTTTATTTGTAATCCATGCTTATTTGTTTGGGGTAATATGAGAGTCAGTGATTATTATCATGTAATCATAATTCACTTGTACTTCAAATCAAAAGTATATATATTTTTATATAATTTTAAATATATAATTTATATATATATGTATATATACATATATATATATGTATATATACATATATAATAATTTCCAATAATGACAATTACTGTAAAAGAAATGAAAAGCATACTGTGATAGAAAATAAAGGAATAAGATATGGTTACAGATGGAGGTTCTACCTTAGGCAAAGTGGTTAAAAAGGCCTGCCTGAGGAAGTACTATTTTTAAATCTGAAACTTAAAAGATGAGAAAGAAAGAGCAGCATGGGCGTGAGGGCAAGGGTAGGGATGGAGGATATTGTTCAAGGCCAAAGAAAGTATGTTCTAAGATCTGAAGGTGGACATGCTGATTTGTAGGTGTGCAACCTTTGTAGTTGTACATGATCCCATGCTCAGAAGAATCCCATGCTTGGTTTAATGCTCCCTTGCCATTTTGCAGTTCTTAATAATTTTTGAGGAGCCACACAATTTCATTTTTTACTGGGCTTTGCAAATTATGTAGTGAGCTCTGAATACTGCCCAGGCTTAAGAAACTGAAAGGATTGAGGCAGATGTGAGCTCAGATAAGTGGGAAAAAAAAGAAAGGGCAAAGTCAAACAGTGCTTTGAAAGCAACAACAACAAAAAAATTGAATTTTCTTTTAAATTTATTAAGAAGTGATTAAGGATAGGTGTTAAGCATGGGAGTGACATTATAATATTTGCATTCAGAGAGCTCATTCTAGCTGCAACATGGCAGATGCTTACTACCTGTTTTGTTAATAAAGTTTTACTGGAACACAGCCACACTCATTCTTTTATATATTGTCTACAACTGCTTTCATGCTACAATGGCCTAGTTTGAGTTGCTGCAACACAGAGACTGCATGGTTCACGAGCCTAAAATATTTACTATCTGTTCCTTTACAGGAAAGTTTGCTGATTCCTGAATTAGAAGGATACAAGACTGGAGGCAGGAAGATCTGAAAGCTTTAGTACTAAGAGAGAGCTTACACGTCATGGATCAAAAAGTGGAAGAAAATATGGATACAAGGCAGCAGATTCAAGACATATTTAGAAGACTTAACCAAAGAATTATGTGAGTGATTAGATGTGAGTTAGGAGGTAAGCAGCTGGTTATAAGGTGGTGCCATTTATTAAAACAGGTAAAATTAGGTGAGGATTATGGCATTGTGAAGGGGAAATCAAGAGTTCTATCTCACACACGCAAAGATTGAGATGCTTTGAAAGAGTTAGAGAGGTCAAGAGGTAGTTATATTTATGACAATAGAAACTGAATTTTGAGAACAAGGGCAGATATACAAATATTGGTGTCATCCACAGCAAGGTGCAACTAAATCCATGGAAATGTATGAGATCTTCTAGGGAGAGCAGAGAAGGTCATTTAGGTCCTAGTGGTAAAGGAGGGAACATAATGTCAACAAAAAGTCTGAGAAGAAATGGCCAGCAGTAATGGAAAAACTAAGAAAGGGTGGTGTCTTGGAAGTCAAAAAGAACAGAGTTTCTTAATACGGAAGGAGTTGCTAAGAGTTTTAAATGCTGCCAAGAAATGGAGCAGGATAAAGACAAAAACCTGATCACTAGATTTTCCAAAAAAAAAAAAAAAAAAAAATGCAGTTAGTGGTAATTATGATTGTTCCATCATTGGAACAGAGGTAAAAGGCATCTTGAGAAGAGTGATGAATGAATGGGAAAAAATGGAAGCAGAATTAGGGTATTTGGGGAAGCAGAAAAAATTGGGTAAGAAATGGAAGCACAGTGAATGTAAACAAAGTTTTATTTGTGTGTTTGTAGCATAGGTTTATTTATGTGCAATTAAACTGGGAAAGGGAGAACAAGACTGAACAAGTTGTGCTCAAGGAGTAAGATGTTCTAAGTCGTGGCTCTGAAGGCAATGATGATTAAAAATCCCAGCATATGAATGCAAGTGTGTATCTGCAATAGATAACTCTTAAAAAATTGAACTTTAGAAGAGTTGGAGAAGGAAAAGCAGAGTGCACTGAATGCTAAAGATGGTGATATTGAAGGAACGAGAATATAGTAATGGGAAAAAGACTGTGAAGACAGTGCCTGATGTGTGTTAGTCTTACCACCATTATATCTTTCTTCAAATTCCAGGATCTTATACACAAATGTAAGTGAAGCTTCATATTTATAAACTTTTAATTATAACTCCTTTAAGTCTCATTTTAGAATATGAATTTTTCATGTTTTAGTTTGTTCTGTTGAAAATACTCTAGTGATTCACTTATTTATTCATTGATTGCTTTACCCATTCACTGTATAAGCATCTATCAAGAATTTATTTGAGGCCATGTACTCTGTGAGGCACTGGAGATTCAAAGATTAATCCAGTAAACTTACTGTCAAAGAGTTCATGGTCTAGTGAGCAAAACTGATTTTAAAACATTGTACATCATAAGGGTGACAATTAATCATTCTTTGATGTACTGTGGAAGGATAGGGAGAAATTATCAGTTTCAGCTTGGGTGTTGGAAAAGGCCTCACAGAGGAAATAACATGTGAGTTGAGTAATAAAAGATTAGGAATCAAATGTAAGCTCCATGGAGACAGGGACTTTGCCATTTGCACCATTTAATCCCAATGTCTACAGAACTGCAAGGCCCAGACCGTTATGCAATAAATACTTGCAGCGTACATACATGGCAAGGGGGTGTGGCAGAAAACAATTCATATTAGACGGTACAACTTATTCAAAGACATAGCACATATGCTTGCCTTTTCCTACAACTTATCTGCTTCTAACATTTTGTTTTCTTTTACATTTGGTTGTAGTTCAGGAAGTCAGTCATACAGGAGTGGGTGCAGAATTTAGGGTACACATTAGACAGCGCTCATTGCAATTTTCAAGGTCCTTCCTGAGAGATGCCACCAAACTCTGTTAGTTCTTATAGCTATCGCAGAAAAATAGGTTGACATGACTTCTTTTATTCTATCAATAGATTTTATTATTTTTTGACATAATCTCACCTTCACATCATGTGTACAACTCTTCCCAGTTAATATGGTTTTTATCCATAGTACCAATGTTATTGAACCTTTGTTTAAAAATCATACAAGACAGTTTTCAATATATACTTTGTTATCTCATATGCATCCTTTTTACCCCTCAGAAAACTTCTGAAATGCTATAAATAGTAAAATAAATACTTTTCTTCTTTAAAAGAAATTAAATTATATTTGAACCCAGTTTCCCAGCTTCTTCTCTTTTACTTCTTTATTGCTATTAGTTGAGAGGAAGAATGGGAAGAGAATGTTGATGAATCAAAAACAGTACGTGATGGAGAGATGTCCACCCTAAATTGTTGACTAAAAAGTTTACATGTAATATATATTTATTATTTGCCACATGTACACATACATATGCATATTTACATATTTATGAATGGGAAATGGGACTGCTGGGTTTTTTCCTCTTTTTTTTAATGGCTACATGATTAAGTTTTCCTTAATGCACATGCATTTATTTTGCTAATTAAAAAACAATAAATAGCTATTTTAATAATAATGTCTTAGAACTGAACTTAATATTAGTTCTTAAAATTGATTAGACTGAAAAAGAAAATGCCGCCACACATGGT
Organism: Galeopterus variegatus; assembly: GCF_000696425.1. NCBI lineage: Eukaryota > Metazoa > Chordata > Mammalia > Dermoptera > Cynocephalidae > Galeopterus > Galeopterus variegatus. The sequence continues at coordinate 26,401 of NW_007728735.1, read as the reverse complement.
GAGATGTGCAATCACATTTCTACCTCGCATATAAGCGTGTGAATCTATGGTGTTTGCTTTATGGCCATCAATAAAACTAGAGATTTCTGGCAAAATGCCAAGATCAGAACCTGCTTCACATTCAAATTTCTGCATCATTGACAGTGGAATCTTGCAGACTATCCTCAAGAACAAACACAGTCTTCGCTCTTTCTGTGTATGTTCATGAATCATTGAATTCCTTCCCCGGTGTGTGAGCAGCTGCCCCTCTGGTACTCACCCAAAGCTTGTACAAACCAAAAGGTGCAATGAAGCACAAAAAGAGAACTATGTAACTCTACCACATGGGTCCAAATAGATGAATTGAAAAATAAATCAATTTACAATATAATAGGAAGTGAAAAAATATCAGTGCAATAGACTCACCGATCTCTTTATACTAGTCTATTATAGATAGTTGTTATGGTAATGAGCAAATGAAGAAACACAAAGTAGAATATTATGGTTTGCACTCTTAGCCTTATTCCTGTCTCCCCTCCTTCTTCACATTTGTTTTTGTTTGGCTATACCAATTTCAGTTGATGATAAATTACCATATTTTACCTTTCCATGTAGACTATGTAAAGCCTAAATAGAGCTACCCCCCTTTCCATTTAAAAGAAGGGATACCACACAAAAGAAAGTCTCTGGGGGAAAAATCAGCAACTACATTTGCAAACAACTACTTCATGACTCTTCACCTAAATGTCTTATAATAATGTGCCATTTATCATTTGAAAATTGTAGATGTTTTCCAATAAGTGTATACAATCTTGAGGTAGGAGTAGTCAAATGAACTTTTTCTTTGCATCATGGATAAACTTTTTAAAATGGAAAACTAGTCAATTTTTTCATTCACTCAATCCTACCCTGCTATATCCTCTAGTCTTACAATACCAGCTTCATTTCATATATACGTTAAGCATAACACAAAGCTTTGCCTGCCTCTTTGAACTAAGTACAGACCAACTCACTAAGACACTCTTCAGAAACAATGTATATCATGATGATCAAATTACAGATTATCTGAGAAAGCCTGATTATTCCAAGCCCTGAGAAAAGAAAGAAGTGGTCAGTTCCAGACTATATAACCTCATCTAGTTGACATCACTTGCATACTTGAAGAGTCAGAGCTTATATACTTATATGTACAGAAAATGCTCTAAAAAATGAAACACAGATATTTGATTTAAAATATTTAAGTATTATACAGGTATCTCAGTTTGCCTAAAGAGAAATGACAACAAAGGATTAAGCACACAAATTAACATGAACAAGTAAGTTTCAAGATATGCCTCTCCTATACCTTTACTTTGACAAAGCTTCCTTTGAAAATGAAATCAAATCAAGCTCTTTGCATATCCTGGAATATTAACTTTCTCCTTGAGTGCTGGTTCCTGGCAAGAATCAGAGAGTTTGCAAACAGTAAGAGCATGTAGTGCAACTTTAGGATCATATTATATACTCAAGAGGCACAAATAGTTTGAATTAGCTATGTATGAGGAAAACATACAATCAAAGCTGAAGAAAATAAAAATCTCGGGTATTCCTTTATAAACATGAAAAAGATGCCCTGCTCCCCACTTGCAACACTGCCCATTGAACACCAAGATATGATTTCAAACTGCAGCTTGCATTTTTTTGGATATTTATGCAAACACCACAACCCAGTACAGTGTAAATTTTCAATATATTAGATTGGGAGAGGGGGCACAAAACATTGTTGATAAATAAAATGTAGATTTTCATTGGAAAAGTGAGGTCAGGGCATTTAATTTAAGGGGACAGATCACAGATAATGTGATACGAATCCCTGAGTAAGAAACAGAGAAAATGGGAAATTTAATAGCCCTTACCCCAAACTCAGATTATACTTTATGCCAAACCTGTTTGAAAATAATGACCTTACAATTAATATGAGGCCTTCAATAACAGCAAAAGCTACCTAACAGTCTCAAATAGTAAAAGTTTAGAAAATTCCCATCTCACCAGGTGAAATTCTAATTGCTATAAATGGCAAAATAGGAGAAAGGTTTCTGAAAGAAACATATGAGACAGTGTAAAGATATTATTAGAAGTTAAGGGTATGAGAAGGATGCTGTAAAGTGGTTCAGTCATTAGACAGTACCAGCAAGTACACCCTACACCATCAGAATTATTGCAATAATTGATAGAGTCACTAATTTTCTCTCTCCCCATGATACAGCTACACAATACATGATTAGGTCATTTGAAGAACGTAAAATCAGTGCTCTGCACTTGCTATAGAAGTGTGTACAAACCTAGAAAAAGTAATTGCTATATAATGCACATTTGTTATTGTCTCAGATTATCCAGCATCCTAGCACCATTCTTTTAGGATGGGGAATTGGTTTCTAATTGAGTAAGTCTTGGTGGAAGACAGACCCCACCTCTACTACTGAAACTGAAGAGGTCTGATAACTCTCTACCCTCCCTGAACTCCCATCCTACCCTAGCCTGGGAATTTGAGTCTTGAAGTGATGCAACTGCATGGAGACATTTGGGTAATTATTTATGGCATTGCCCCAAGGACTTACATCATTCCTTGGCACTGTCAGCAGGGACAGCCTAATAAAATGGTTTATTTGGCCATTTGGCCTTCTTTTAACCCTTTGCCTAGATTTTTTCTTCCATACCCATCTTTCAAGCCCTTTTTCCTAGTCGTCGCATTGATTTTGTGAACTACTTATTACATGTCCAGTAAATGCTTTTTGTTTTTCATTTAAGTTAGCCAGACTTAGTTTCTGTGGCTTGCCAACAAGAACTTGAACTCTCACTAGCTCTGTGATACCTAAATCATTACGCTAAAGATCATAGAGAACACACACAGGCAAACTTATTAAAATGAAATGATTATCGATAATAACTTTTGGTAATTGAGGTATAATTGAAGTTCTGTGCTTCCATTTGCATTTTTTGCAAAAGTCTTGTACACTTTTGATTCAATTAATTTAATGAGTAGCCCACCCAAATAGCAATTCTAAAATGTGTTTTACTTTACTGTAATCATTGTCTCCAAAAATGCAAATATGAATTTACTGATAGAGGGCTAATCCTTGGAAATAAATATTAATGTCATGGACTACTTCTGAAGAAATAAAGGAAAAAATAACTTCCAAATTGGCATGAATTCTTTTCCAAAATCTTTCCTTTCCTGAAGGAAAGCTATTGTCTGTGGATGCGAGTGGGCTCTCAGGTGTCCCTGGGTTGTTTGACTCATGCCCAGGTGTTCCTGGGTTATTGGACTTAAGTATAAAGGATGAATGGCTCTGATACACAGTGCCCTTGAGATGCCCAGGAGGCCACTAGAATGGCTGCTGCTAGCTACCTGAGCTTACATCTGAATAAAGCCTATTAATTTTTACCCACAGCTCCCAGGATCTTTTTCCTATTACCTAGCTCGTGGACCTGCAGGTGAGGGGTTTGTGACTTGGTCTGTACAATGGGTTTGTAGGGTCTGTGGGACCTAGCATTATAACTGGCTACGTTGGCAGGATTCTTACAATTGCCCTAGCAATACACAGTGTTAAACATGAAGCTGGCCTTTAATTTTTCTTCCTACTTTTATTTGTAACATGACCCTCCCCCCAATCTAGTTGTTTATATCAATAAAGCCAAATACATACATCATCTCTATTTTTATTTCTTTTTTTTTTTCTGATATGTCCTCCTCCAAGATTTTGGAACACACATAGAATCTAAAAGTTCTATCCTCCAGTTCTCAGATCCAACACATCTCCTTGCCCCTTGAATGCACTGCACCATGAAGCTCTGATTGTTTCACCTGTCTATCTGCTAGTTCAGAATAATGCAATAATTGTGATGGATGGAGTATGATAAACCACAGTGTTCTCTGCTGCTTCTGTTTGAGTTAAAATCGCCCTTATTTTGAGACAGGTATGGTTTCCCTTCTCACCAGATGAGGCCACAAAAGCAGTAAACCTACTGACATGTATCTAAAGTACTGGGCTATGAACTATTAAAGATGATGATTCAGGGCTGGCCCGGTGGCGCACTGGAGAATGCGCCACTTGAGAGTGTGGCGGCGCTCCCGCCGAGGGTTTGGATCCCATGTGGAGACTGGTTCCCGCTCACTGGCTGAGCGCGGTACGGGCATGACACCAAGGGTTGCAATCCCATTACCGGTCAGTAAAAAAGACAAAAAGGAAAAAAAAAAAAAAAGATGATGATTAAGCTAGAAGCTGAATGTCCTTGCACATAATAGGCACATGACAAGTGTTTGGTGACTGAAGAAAATGATTCCATCTGAATTCTGGTACCATATCTTTATTAAACTACTCCAAAATTAAGAGATTTAAGTAAGGAAATAACATTTTTCTTCCACAAAGTACTATAGATTTAGATTACATAGATTTTTTGGATCTTGTCAGTGGGGTATTAGGCTGAACTGTCAATTTTAATTTTTCAAGAAAATTGGATTTTGATTAACTGAATGAACAGCACATTCTCAACCTGGGATGGAATGGGATCCGTATGTCGATCAACTTCAGTCCTGTGAGTTATTTAGGAAATTGTTAATGACCACTTGGAATTGCATCAAATTACATCTACCCCAAAGGATAGAAACTGCGATATCAAATAACCTTTCAGTTAAACGTGGGGAGATAACAGTCTATTTGAGTATCCAGTTAATGGCATGATTCCCTGTTCCTTTTTATTTTCAGCTAGCTTACTGTGGATATATAAATACTAAGAGACAGCAAGCTGATCCTGTGACGTTTCTATTCAAATATGGATGGAAAAATAGATGTCCAGATCAAGCTTAGAGCCTTCCAGCCTTTCTTAACAAGGAGGCTAATTCAGAGTTGTTTCCTTGTTAATTTTATACATATATACAATTAAAACATTAAAAGCACCCATTTATTACTCAATACCTACTGTAGTCTGGTTATTCACAAATATTGCATTATTTCATCATAGCAGCTCTGATTGGGAAGTATTGTGCTTTCCACTTTACAAATGATAAAACTGATGCTTAGAGAATTGAAGGATATACAGGATATAAACACTTGAGCTAAGATTTGAACTCGGGTTTAACTCAAAACTCCAGCTTTTACAACTCACAACGCTGCCTTCTGCATTTTATGCTATATTTTACCTAGATGCTTAGGATCTTTTATCTTCTTGGTGACAGAACTCACTAATATCGTGTAGCAACTGGAGGTAGGCAGTCCCATAGCTAATATGTCTCATCATTTTTATGATTTTCATTTAAAGAATTATTTTAGTGATTTTCTCATTCAGTAGATACTAAGTTTTTTCCAAGTTTTCTAGAAGGCTGAAAGAAGACCAGTACTTTGACAACAATTTCTAGGTTGTTTTTCCTTAACAAAGAGAAACAGAGATAGAAAAAGAGAGACAGGACAGAAGCTGAATGTGACACTTAGTGGCAGTGGCTCTGTTAGGTAAAGAAACTTCATTATGGTGTTAATAAAATGACTTGGACCCTTCTTGATTAATTCTTTTGTGTTAAACACCAGTAGGTGGAATATAATATGTTAACTAATTTAAAACATCTTTTTTTTTTTAACTTGAACACAATAGTTCTGGAGGTATACATTCCCTGCTTTTCTGTAGGTCAGCTGTAGCAAGCTAAGTATGTGATACCTACAATCACATGCGAAGTTTTGAATTATTAACGCTAGGTGAGACTAGTTCCAGAGGTCCTCTGGGCAGCATTTTTGAAGAACAGACCATCTACTAATTTTTCTACCACAAACTTAGTAACTTAATAAAGAATAAGATTTAGTAATTTAGTCAATATCTCATCATTAAACGTCAATTTAAAATAACACAAAAAAACATAGGATACATCAAACAATTCATTATACCAAATTCTAAAGTATCTTTTTTTATACCTTTCAAAACCAGTGAGTATGATTTCAAATAAAAAAGAAATGTAGACAATAATAAGCATGATCAATCATTGATCACATTATATGTAATTCAATATATACTAATTGCATATTTCATTTTCAAATAATGAACTTCACTCATGCAGAAAATTATTAAAACTTTCTTCACTGAGATGGTAGAACTATTTAACCTAGATTTGCCTGTGAATAAAGAACATAGATTCTAACATGCATCAACAGGATTACACTCTAATTTTAAATCCACGGTTCACTTCAATATTTTACTCAGATTTTCAGATAGCTTCAATATGCTGAAGAATAAGTACTTCTGACAACCAAGTAGATCTAAAAACAAAATCTTTAGTCTAACGTTACCTCAAAAGATCATTTACTCCACCTCCTTGAATTTGGACAGATATGAATTTAACCCACGACTTTATAAATAATCATCTATAAAAAGACTCTAGACTTTTTCTGTGAGAATATATTCTACTTGTTTTCTCAAAATGTTTCCCATATTTTAATATGCTTTGTTTTCTTTTTCTCTTAGCATCTCATTGTTTTTGTTTTTCTCAATTAGTGTTTTATCTGCTTCTCTTAAACAAGTGGTTCTCAAACGTGGTTGCACATTATTGTTATGTGGAGAGCTTTTTTTTAAAAAAAAAAATGTCAATGCCTTTGTCGCACTTCCCAAAGGTTCTGTTTCAATTGGTTTCAAGTGAGTCCCAAAGATCTGTATCTTTTAAAAGCTTCTCAGATGATTTTAATACACAGCCACTGGGCAACACTGCCTAGATCTTCTAACTGCAATAATCATAAATATCTACAGAAATATAAACTATTTATTAAAACATCAGAAAGAATAGTAATTACACATGACATAGCTATATTTAAAACATAGCATAAAGCAAATAGAAAAGGATATTAAAAAGAAAAACAAAAAAACTAAAAAACACCCTGCTACACAGTTAAAGTATCATAAATTAACTCTCAATATAAAGATTGTCATTAATCTTAATCTCCTATTCCCTTACTAGCAGAAGCTTCCCGAACTACTTCTACTGTGGTGAAGGCCCTGTAGCTTCTCTGTGATAGACAAGTTTGTTTCTGTCATGTTGAGCCTGAAAGCATCAGGTGCCAAAGTTTAGGGAATGAGGTTATACCTGGTAAGGAAGAAAGTATCAAAGGGACAATTGCTGCAGCTGTCGCAGAAGCTAGGCACGCCCTGGCCAAAGAGGCCCAACAACTCTTCAGCAATCCTCAGCCCCACTGCACTTTATATTCTTCTGGGGAGCTTTGAAACCCAGGCCCCGATGCCCCAGAGATCCGACAGGTGGCTCAGGCATTTCATGGTTTTTAGCCTCTCCAGGGGTTTGTTAAGCACAGCCAGAGTGGAGAACAACTGACTCGGATGGGTCTGAAAAATCCTGAAGGTCATATGAATGTAGTCAATTTGTAACATCTTCATGATAAAATCAGATGGTCTCCTCCTCACTTCCTCACACACCTTCAACTCCACTTTCTGACATATCTTCCCTTTATATTTAAAGTTTGAACTTTTAATTCTTTAAAATAACAGGGGGTTGGAGATAAGAGAGTGTAAAGCTGCGCGACTATGCCAGTTGAAGGGTTGTGGCAATAGCTACGCTAATTGTATGGCTAGGCAATTCCATAACTAAAGCCAAAGCATTTCATTATTTTAGTTATACTGTTTCCATTTGTATTGTCAGGGCTAGGGCTCAGACTCTTCAAACCTACTGTACAGGCTGGGTCCCCAGACCCCTCACATGCAGGTCCATGTTAGGTAATTGGGAAAGATCCCAGGAGCCATTGGCAGATGACATGAGCTCAGTCCTCAGCAGCAGCAGCAGCTTACGGCAGATGCAGCAGCAGAAGCAGCAGCGGCAGCAACAGAAGCAGCAGCGGCAGCGGCCTCTCAGGGCGTCCCGGGGGCACTGGCAGCAACAGCCTCCTGCAGCAGTAGTGGCGGCCTCCCCGTTGCCCTGGGGTTGGGGGGGGGGTGCCCTGTGGATCAGAGCCACTCGTCCTTTATCGTTAAGTCCATAACCCAGGACACCTGGCCACACGTGCATATTTACATCAAATTCTCGCAAGATTCTGAACATCTGAGGGGCCCTGACCATTTTCCTATATTTTCCCTACAGAGTATTGTTATTTGTTACACATCCTCTAACTCACAAAGTAGCTTTCAGAGGTAAATAGATATTGAGACTTTGATCTTTCTGCTACATTTTGTTTAGCTTTATTCTCATTCTTCACAGTTTAGGTGTTGAGCACATCCTACATTATTCCTGAGAAGTAAAAAGAAAATGGCCAACATAATGACAAATTATAAAGCATCTTCCCTTTCTTTTCTACTACCCAGTTGCAAAATGGGTTTTTAAAAATTTTTATGATATTAATAGTAATAAAAAAGTAAGCAAGCACACACACAATATTATTATAAAGACTATGTACCAGGACTGCTCAAACACTTTGCAGTTAATAATTCACGTAATCCTAGTTACAACCCCAAAATGAAAACAATATTTTACCTCCATTTTACAGATGAGGAAAAAGAGGCACAGAGAGATTAAATACATTTCTCAAGGTCACCTAGTAAACATTTGACCTTTAAAACCTGTGCTGTTAACTGCAAATGGTATGTTGCCTCTATGAAAATTAAGATTAATCTCCATAGAGTAGATAGATGATTTACTGCATTATTATGCTTTATAAAAGATAGGTTCAATCTTCATAATCTAGCAGGCTAATGCAACAGAAATAAAATTTGTTTTATATATATATATTTTTCTAGTGATAAAAGTATCAGAAAAGCACCTTGAAATCCCTAAAGGCAGCCTCAGGTTTTCAAAAAAAATAATAAATAGGTATATGCATGTTGAAATCATTTAAGAACAATCAGTTAGAAAATTAAGCTACATCAGCGGCTTCTTAAAGAAGGAGTTGATTTGAGTTAACTCTGGGCAAATCCCCCAGAAGAACTGGTACAAATTGGGTGAGTAGTTCCATCAGTTAGGGAAAAAGATGAGAATTAAAGAGATCTCACATTTCTAGGAAAAATTTAATTGCTCTATAGTTTCAGAACAGTTTATAAACGTTTATCAATCAATGATAGCTCCCTTCAGTGAACAGTCTCTGAAAGCCAACCAATCAATGACAGCCACACCCTTTGCTAGTCAGCCAGTGGGCAGTTTTCTTTCCTTTTACTAGACATGCAGGTTCTCGAGCAAACTGGCAAAAAATAAGAGATGTGCATGCTTTTTAAGCTTGAAAGGACATTTATACTTGTGAGTGTATAATTTTTCTTTTTTGGAGGGCTATAGATTTATTTTCAAAGGGCAAAACACTAAGACAATTTAAATATAAGTCCAACAGAACTACGCTGTCAAAGTCAGCAATAATGCCAAAATGCATTCTTACCAGCAGACACTTGCCAGCATCATCTGAGTCTTCTCTCAGTGACGAAAAGGGGTCTGAATTTTGTTCATATATACATCCTTCTTATAGGCAGTGTAATCTACAATTTCTTGTGGACACGGTAACTTTTCCTCATCTATATCAGGGATTTCAAACCTAAATTCTTCTTCCATGGCCATGATTATGTCCACTGCGTCCAAACTGTCTAAGACCAGGTCTTTCATAAAATGGGAATCTACCGAGAGCTTTTCTGGGTCAATTTTGTCATAGGGTTTCAAGACGTAGAGAAAAGGGTCTTTGATTCCCTTTAACGTCAAAGGGGAGCGTCGCTATACTGGCCGCACAATTGTTTCACTCTACCTGGAACCTCAGTGAGCGCGAGGACAGCTGAGGAACCCTGGCCTCGTCCAGGTCCCCACCGCACACAGAACGGAGCTGAGCGTGGGGACCGGCGGCGGACCCAGGAGGAAAGGACACGAGCCACCACAGCGACGCTGACCCACGGCGCTGCGGCTTCCCTCATTTTTCTATTTTATAATAAAATCCTATGGCTTCTCTGGGTACCTTCTATAATTTCTTCTCAAAGAGACCTGACTTGGGAACCTACTTATTTGTTTATTTATTACTGAAACATTGATTATACATATTTGTGGGGAACAGAGTTGAATGTCAATACATGCATACAATGCATACATGTAATTAGCATAGTCATTATTATAAAAGTTAATCATTTCTTTGTGACGAGGACATTCGATCTCCTCTCTTCTAGCCATTTGATAACATGCAATAAACTGTTGTTAATAATAGATGCCTAGCTCCACTGTACACCAGAACTCGTTTTTCCTCTCCAGCTGTCACGTGTCCATTAACCAACCTCTCACTATCCCTCTACCTTTCTGGCTTTCCCACCTCTAGGAACCACAGTTCTGCCCTATTTAGATGTTTTAGAATTTTACATAAAGCAGCAATTGTTGGAAATCCATCGTATTTTTCACCACTAAATCCTTGTTTCGTTCCTATGTGATATATTTGATGTATCAGTTTTCTTTAATCTTCCCTAGGAATTATGTACCACATACTGTGAACATTACGGTCCTAATTTCCAATGTCCCATTGCAGAAGAAAACCATCAAAAGCTTTCTAACTTTTTATTCACAATATTTGATGGTTCAAATCATAGAACAAATTTGTATTATGTTAATTAACCATGAGATGACCTATCAGGAGCAAGAACAAATATCTAGATCTGCTATCTTAGAAACATGGCTGAAGGGTGCTATTTATGTAACATATCTAGATCACTTTATCATGTTATTTGAGCCAATTTTTTTGTTCAAAGTTTTGGAAATTGCTGCTGATAACTTCCTACATTATAACCATACTTATAAACCCTTAATCAAAGAATATAGAGCTTACGCTAGAAAATTAATAAGGCATTACCCAATTGATACCAGCTATTAAAAATAAATATAAACTATAAGGAAGACATTACTTTTAATCTGTTAAACAATGAAAAAGAACGGCATTAATAGGATAGATGTTAACAATTTTATTTTACAATAAAATAAGTTAGAAAATAAATTTGCTAATTACTGTGCTCCATTTCTCTGAACTTAACTGTCTCTAGAAAGTAACAAGCACACAAATAAATGCTAGCATTTGTTATTTTATCGTTGGTGCTACTTTTTATTATTATTTATTATTACTATTAGTTAATTTCTAGGCTTTGATATGTGGTGTATGGATGGCCATATTTTAAAGTGTGCAAAGAAAATATTAAGAGATTTCATTTTAAAGTTTCTGTTTTTTACATAGGCTATATAATTTACACAACACAATTTGTGTTATTTGCCTTTTTTTAAATTTTGCTATGATGCTCAATCAAAAAAGTTTGGAGACTTCTGGCCTAGACATAATGCCATATTAAAGTAATCTCATGACAGTTTGCCCTTTAAAAAACAATTAAACTCTTGTTATGAATTAAAAGACTATTCTCAGTTTATAGGATAATAAGTAGGACATTAACGGCATAAAAGCCACTGCCAATAAAACATACCAGTATATATCAGCCGGAACTGCTGAAACTGACCCAAGCAGATACCTGTTCAGTCTGACCAATATGGGCACCAGTCAGTGGCAGGTCCTCAGTGCCTAGGGTGGCTGTCTATTCAGGCAGGTATAACGTGGTTGCTCTATGAACAGGATCATGAAAATTCACTGTGGCTCCCACAGCTGACTTCTCCAAGGCCTCTGCCTGCCCACTGCTGGTCACATGATGTGTGGTAAGTTCAGGAACCAGCTTCTGAATGCAGACACAGTTCTCACGCTCTCTGTGGCATCCCTACCCTGATTCACTACCGTAAGCTCAAACTCATGGGTGGAGATCCAAATAAAGTACTCAGGCTGCAGGTGGGCCTTTTTTGTCTTTTTTAAAGGTATGATTTATCATCTAAACAAATTTTGAATTTTATTCCCATTTGATAGAACATTCATTCACTCTCCTTCAGCCACAGCCTCCACCACTAATTATAAGCTTACATTCACAGCTTCAGTCATCAGCTTTACCTGCTTGGCCCTGAAGGCATTTTTGAATGTGTAACGCTTATGACTAACCTGTGAACTACAGGTGGGCAGGGATTATGTCCATTTTATTCACTACTCTGTATTTGACACCTACCAGAATGCCTTACACATTGCAGGCTGCTATCATTGACATTTGATGAAGCAAAAAATATAAAAATCAATGAATAGCAGCCTTGTATTCAGATTTTCAGAGTGAGCAGCAGAGGGGAGGTAAAATTTGTAGATACCCACCCTGATAATCTTTATATCCCTTAAAAATGACCACTATTTATTCCCATTAACTATGGCAACTGGATGCAAATTAAGGTAGGCTATCTAAGCTGGTTACCATGCTCCCAAATTACAAATGCTATTTTCTGATTCCTGGACGTAAACGGTTACCAAGACTCTAGACCTTCATTTCTGTGGGTGCACTCAATATACAAGATTTTGCTCTAAAAGACAAACAACATATAGATGCTCTGGCACCTGTCATATCCTTTTTAATAATAATCTCTCTGAGAGAGAGAGAGAGGTGGGAAAAGCAAATTCTTGACAGCTGAGATAAACAAAGCAAAGACAATATCCTTTCATTGGTACAAAATCTGTCACTCTTATTTATGAGTGGCTCCAGGGTGGAGTGTGAAACCAAGAAAGGTTATTGTCATCAACATTTCTTTGTAATAGGCTAGCCCTTGAATTTTTGGCACCTAGCTCAGTGGCTTTTGGACAGGCACTTGGAGACAAGAAAACATTTTCATCACATCCTTTATTCTTTTTTGAAACCTTTCTATTGCTTAAAAACACACAATGGTTCTTAATCTCAGTGTTGTACATGATCTAGAAATTTCATCTCCAAAACTGAGAAAACATATGCTGGCAGCGAAGTACAAAATGATTGCCTCTTTCTAATACCTGAGGTAGTAGCATGATAATAACTGTGTAAGACAACTTCTCCCTTCTCTCAAAATAGTTATGGCTCTCTAGAATTCAGCATCTGTGCTACCAGATGTTACTGTCATACACGTAAGCAATGGGTTTGAGCATTGCATAAAACTGGCCAGCTTCCAAGAATCTTTGTCTGAATACCTCAGCAGAAGCAGGTGGCTTTCTGGAGTCCAAGATTTTAAGTACCATACCACACTAATTCAGTTCCATAAAGAGAAAATGGTCTCCTCTAACAATGCATTGAATCTGTTCAGGTTCAAGCTACTACTTTGGTGCTACATATAGACACTTTTTATAGCTATGTTTTAAATGAAAGGAATATAAACTCTAACATTTAATATCACTAATGAAAAAAAATAATGATTGCACACCAAAAATGTGTTATCATTTTTTTTTCAAATATGTAACATCCTGCTATTATGGCAAATAACCAAATGGCTTTGTAAGAACAGGAAGAAAATATTATTTCTTAGAAAAAGATGTAAAATTAATGTTTTAGGTAGGCTGTCATGGTTTAGTTACCTAATGTAGTCAATGTTAAGAAGACATTAAAATGCTAAGTAGGAGTGTATTGGTCCATTTCTGTTGATTATAGCAAAATGGGTATTTTATAAAGGAAACAAAATTTATTCCTTACAGTTTCAGAGGCTAGGACGTCCAAAGTCCAGGAAACCCATCTGTTGAAGGTTTTCTTTGGTGGTGACTTCAGTGATGGCAGGGTATCACATTGTGAAAATGGCATAACAGAAGAGTGAAAGACTAACCTCCTCATCATCTCTCCTTTTAAAGCCCTCCAAACCACGCCCCTGACCACCATTTTTAATTCATTCATTACAGCAAGGTCCTGCAATCTAATCACCTCTTCAAGGCCCCACTTTTCAATTACTATAATAGGATTTCCCACCCTCTTACCACTGTCACAGTGGGGATCAAGTTTTGGTGGGACACTCAATCCAAGACAAGACATTATAGTGAGTTTTATTAAAGTATTTAATAATATTAGGTGCAATTCTTAAAATTTGAGATTGTTCTTTTTTGATATTAAAATAGGCCTCAATTTATGAAATAGTGATAGTTGATCAGAGTTTCATTTTTCTTGTCTTTAGTAATTAAAAGCTGACAATCACAAAAAATTTTTGAATAAATTAAATGTAAAATATTTGTGTTTCACCAACATTTAAAAACAGGGTTGCTTTCCTTAACTCCAAATTTACTTCCGAAGATCTTAGTTGACCTTTCCCTTTGTCACAGACAAAATCAGTGTTTTCACCCAGAAAGAAGGACAAATGCAGATAATTTCAGAGCTATATTAAAATGATGTCATTAATATCATGTGCATTTTTTTTGCTAAAATAAATGATCCATTTCAGATCTTGGAAGAAAAGTATGAATCTGCAGGATGCCAGTAAATCACAATTTAATTACATTTAGTTTTTTAAAAAACACCTTTTCTTTTTCAAAAAGAAAAATCAAACCAGCAATTTTACATATAAAAAGCAAAATAGTCAAGTAATTGGTTTTCCTTACTCCTATTTTGTCAAGTAGTTACAGGATAAAACACACACATGATGAAGGAAAATAGTAACTTCGAGTCTTTTTCATTATTTTTTTCCTATACGATTCATGTGATTGAAACCATTCATTCTTCAAAATTGACTTCATCCAGCACACTATTAGTAATACATGGTGTAGCCTTACTTTGCAAAGTGAGATAAGTAAGCCTCTCTGTGAATCTCATTTCATCTCTGATTTATCTGTATTTTTCTTTTGCATTCTCTCACTATTAATCACTTCAGTGTGTCAGTTACTTATTAGTAGTCCCACCAGAGGGCAGACAGGGGAAGGCTCAGACAACAAAACTCAAATATGCACACTGATGATATTTATTCATTTTGCTATCAAAGCTGGAGAACAGGGGTATGGTGCATGTTTGATGCTTATTTCAGACAATTTTACACTATTTTCATAGCTCTTCTCTTGTCTCTGGGTAAACCAAAAACTCATTTCATGATCTAATAGTTACCTAAAACAACTTTTATTGGAACTGAATTTATTTTGTGTGAAAAAAATTATCTGAGTCAACAGACACACATGGGCCAAATGTAAAATTCAAAACAATTTTCAATAATAAACCAATAAGAAGACTTCAAATGGTGAGAGCTTTGTTTGTTTGTTTGTTTGTTTTTTACTATCTTGTAGGAACCACGAGTCATACTCATTACCAAATACAGTATGTGTCACATTTTCTACAATGAGAATTCTGACAAAGGTGAAAACAGAGAATACTTCAAATGGTGAGAGCTTTGTTTGTTTGTTTGTTTGTTTTTTACTATCTTGTAGGAACCATGAGTCATACTCATTACCAAATACAGTATGTGTCACATTTTCTACAATGAGAATTCTGACAAAGGTGAAAACAGAATTATGTTAGTCCAATCTGTATGCTATAAAAACATATAAAACAATTTCCAAATCCACAGGAGTCAGTCAGTACTTGATTCTAGCTATATGTCTGTAATGATAAAAAGGAAATTTATTAATATTTGTCAAAGGAGAGAATACACTTCAAACAACTTCAAAATTTTTTGAAATGGTAGGAATAATCATTCTAAAATATATTTTTAAAAAGCTTTAAATAGCATAATAACTACAAGGAACAATAAATCATTATTGATACATTAATTTTCTGCAAAATTAGTAGAAAGCATGGATTTCTGAAATAGTAATAATTAAGGTGAAAAACTACAGAGGTGTATAAAGACAGAAATACAAAATTTAATGCTTAGGCAATCACCAAATTAGCCAAGAACTAAGAAAAGCCCCTCATTCAACACTATGTCTAAACAGCTTTATCTTTGAGCCTAAATTCATAAATCCAAGCTCAAAAAAGGTCAAATGAAAGAAGAAAAAAATTGTGTTTTTAAAGTGATTTTATCCATTATTGTCCAAGCTCATAGAAATATAGAGAACTTACTCTGTTATAATTCTGAAGGTAACCTGTTCGAAGTCCTTGACACTGAGATCTGTTTGTGGGTTTATACTTATTGGATGCCACTGCTACATAGGTGCACTAGGAAATAGAAAATTCTCTTAATCTAATTGGAGGTATAAGAGAAATCTACAAAATTAAAAATCCAGATAGCTAAAGGAAGTGTTACCAAATCATCAGGTACAACAGGTATTGCTATAGAGGAAGTGAAGGAACATTGATTTATGGAAGTCATCAAAACATAGTATACTTTGGCTAGGGAAATTTTGCCACCACCTAAATTAAGACAAAGGGATCCAGGAAAATGACCCTGCCTGTTCGCAAATGTCAGCTCCCTGCAAAAAATAAACAAACAAATAAACAAGCAAACAAATAATTATTTCCCTATCCAAGGATGAATTAAAAGATTTACAATTTGATATGTATGAAAAAGTCATACAGCAAGTTAAGGAAAGAGGAGCATGGTTGTAAATAAAGAGGGGGGATGTCTAGGGGAAAAAAATCATACAAGTAAAGAAGAATTTTGCAACTTTTATTGAAAACATGCAAGATCACAAGGTCTCTTTGAAATCTTGTAATCTTGTATGAAATGACAAGGCAGCAGTCTGAGATTCAAAGAATGCTTGTCAAAATCTGAAAACACAATGGCAAAGTTAAAATCAGCATCGGAGGCATTAAATACCAGAATTGGCAGCAGAGGAAAATCAGATCAGGGATTTAGGGAATAAATCTGAGGAGCTCTCCAAAAACAGAAGAAAAAAATGAACAAAATAAGCAGCACACAAAATTCTATATATAGCATGATCATGCATGTGGGGAATACATTTACTGAGAATAAACAGAGAAAATATTCAAAAGTAGCTATCTCTGGATTGTGCAATAATGAGAGAGTTTCACTCTTACTCTTTATATTTTCTGAATATAAAGAGTCTTTATAGCTAGTATATATTATTGTTATAATCAGGAAAAAATAAACATACACAGACTCAACTTGACATATGTTTTTCAAGAATATTAATTAATGGATTGGCATTTTCTATAACAACCAATTTCTATTGTCTGGCCAGGGTTAGACTGGAGGCTTTGTAAAGCTGCTATCTTTAAATTACAAGAATGAAACTTAATTAACCTAAGCACTCACGATGGGTCTATTTCTCCCTTTCAACTCTGCACACTTTAAATGCTATGAAGCTGGAATCTAGAATTAATTCTAGCTTGTAATAGCATGGCATGCTGTCTGATTTTTGGTTTATACCTTTCAAGAAGCATAGTGTTCTGTACCCTTTTTAATAACCCAAAAGGAAATGAAATAGAATAATGTGAAAAAAATAAGCCTCAATTCCTAATATTTTTATTATTCTTTTAAATTATTGTAAGCTCTTTTTAAAAGTTTTTCTTCATGTTTTTGCTTAGTTTCTCCCAGTGAAAATTTAGGATGACTTTCTTTAATTCAAATTTTTCATGAAGACAAAAAAAAAAAAAAATCAGTATTGTTTCTGCATACAGCAAAGTAGTATGGTGTAATGCACGGAGCACTAACTAGCTTTAAGGTTAAACAAATTGTGGCCAAATCTCAGTTCCACTATTTACTGACTGCATGTCATCAGCAAGGAGATAATCATTCTGAGTGCAGCTTCCATATAATTAAAGAAAACAGAAACATAACTATTAATTTATTCCCCAAATTCTTGTGGAGTTCGGTCCATGTGCTCATTTTCTATTTACAGTGATATTAGGATTTAATGAATTACTTTCTATAAAGTGTATTTACCAATTTTTAAAAAGTGCCTTTCTTATTCTATAGTAGTTTCTCTACAAAACCGATTTTTAAATGTGAATGCTGGATTAGTTTTCTCTTTCTTTTTCCTAACATTAACAATTAAATTAGTAAAACCTTCAATATTTAATTTACGAGATGTTGTTTTTGTGAATTGTTGATGGCTGGCACAGGGCAGAGTTAGCAGTTCTACAACTAGCCTATTTTTGAAGGTAAAAAAAAATGCCTATTTTTGGAAATGGCAATTTTTTTTATACCCTGCTAAAAAAATTTTCAGAGGAAAGAAGTGATTTTCAGAGCCAAAGGGAATAACCACTGCTATTGTCTAGTATATACCATTACAATTTATTTTTGCATGAGTTAACGTAGCAGAATATTTAGGTGCACTAAAATGTGGAAACCACTTATTGAGCACCTACTGCAAGATGGACACTATTAGGTAGTATATATATATGAGAGAGAGAGAATGAGAGAGAGAGGGAGTATGTGTATTCAATGTGTATAATTATTCAATTCTTGCTATGATCCTTCAAGGCAAGTGTTACACTTTTGTGGATGAAGAGACTGAGGCAAGTACCCTGCCCGAATAATATATTGTGGTGGTGTCAAGTGTCAGAATTGTGTAGTCAAATGTCCCAGGCGCTAAGGCCTGCATTATTTCTTCTAGAAAGAAGAATAAAATTGTCTAATTTAAAGATATTTATTTAAAACAAAGGCTTTTCCATATATACATGATCATGCATTATTAAAAGGTACAATGTGATGGAAAGTATGAAAATATTCTAGAACACAGATGAAAAGATATACTGATGACAGGTATTCATATCTCTCTTCAGAGTTTGACAAATTAAAATACATTTCAAATAGACAAAATCATGGGAGGATCTAATATTATAGGACGATTTATCATCCTCATAGAATGAAGTGAAGACCCAGCCGTAGAACCAACTTGTCTCCATAAAATACTGAACGAGATAGAACTACAAATATTACTTGACATAGGTTGCAGTTCAGCAAATCGATGAGAAATTATTTAAACTATGTTGAAAATAGCATTGAGGCTATAGAGGAAAAAGTATGGGTTCTGTATGCAGATTTCTGGGTTCAAACCTAAGTTGTGCTCCTTAGGAGCCTTAAGAAAATTACTTCATGGCCCTGTGCCTCAGTGTCCTCATTTGTAAAAGGAAGATAACGGTACTATTTCAAAAGGTAGGTGAGAGGATTAAAATAAAATAAATAGTAACATACATAGTGAGGTCTCAATAAATGTTAAAAGTTAAGAGTAGTATATCCATATGTAAGCAAAAGCATAATATTTAAAATGTAAAAGATAATTGATTCAAAAGTTACACATCATCATAAATGTCCTTTTAATATAAAGCACCTTAGATTTAATAATGGCATTTGCTATGTTGTTTAATTAACTGTAAAAAATTTCTTAGACTTAAATGCACAAATGAGAAAGGATTGAATTTATTCTAGGAGGACTAGAATAGTCCTAGACTACATACATTACTACAGCCACAAAACATTGATTTTTTAAACATATATTGACAGCTTAAAATGTGCCATCCATCATGCTAGGCACTGGAAGGGTCTAAGAATGAACAAGACTTTAGGAGCTCATAAACTAATATTGAAGACAAGAATGCAGACACCCAAGGTGGTTTTCATCGATGCCATACCTTTACATCTTCAGAGAAAACAGTGACATATAAATGTTCTATGAAGGATGATGAAGATTCTCTTGACCCCCTGAATTCCATCCTCATCTGCTTCTGCCAGTGCCTAGAATACCTTAGCCATTTGCATAAAAGGGCAAAGTCCCCTGTTATACAATAAACATTCTCTGAAAGCAGAGTACATTAAACCATTAAACACTTAGCGCAAAATTAGTGTATTTAATTGATTTGTTAGGCCCTGAGAATTCTGAGGGAAGAGAAAATAGGATGAACAGCACAACACTGTAGCGTCAGGTCAGTCTGTGTGGGCACACCTACTACTCAGCCTGAGCACTGATGTCCTCTAAACACCACAGCAGCTTTGCTGCACTTTCCTATGAAATCGATAGATTTCTATATAGTAATGTATATTATTTTTTAGCATAGTTCACATTGGATACCTCAATCAAGCTTTGTTACTCCTGCTTTTACTTCTAGTTCATGGGATCATCTGTCCTGTGTTCTCTCTATTAGACACCTCCTGTCTTCCCTTTCTTCTCTGTGACTGTATATACCACTTATCCATCACTTGAATCTATCTCTTGCCTATATCCATAGTTGTTTTCCTGTCTTGCCTCCCTGATAGACCCCTCACTCTGGTCCAACTGTGTATCTGAACATGGCTTGTTGAGAATTGCTACAAAAAGAGTAGCAAACATTCTCATATTTCTCAGGTTGATATCAAATATTTTGCAGCATGAGTTCTCCAGAAGTAAGAAGGAAGATGGTTATTAGAGAGGTGACTTTCTGCAACTAAAGCAGACTCTGACCACGTGTTGAACATACTCCACATAACTGGGCAGTGATTTTTCCTTCAAGAGAAATCTCAGGGGTACACCTCCATATCTACCATACCACATATTTATAAACTCTAATTTCAAATGTATTTTCTGTGATATCCTGAAATCCTTCTATAGTACCATAGTCAATTCAAACCCCANTGTTGTTTTCCTGTCTTGCCTCCCTGATAGACCCCTCACTCTAGATTGCAACTGACTCTGGTCCAACTGTGTATCTGAACATGGCTTGTTGAGAATTGCTACAAAAAGAGTAGCAAACATTCTCATATTTCTCAGGTTGATATCAAATATTTTGCAGCATGAGTTCTCCAGAAGTAAGAAGGAAGATGGTTATTAGAGAGGTGACTTTCTGCAACTAAAGCAGACTCTGACCACGTGTTGAACATACTCCACATAACTGGGCAGTGATTTTTCCCTCAAGAGAAATCTCAGGGGTACACCTCCATATCTACCATACCACATATTTATAAACTCTAATTTCAAATGTATTTTCTGTGATATCCTGAAATCCTTCTATAGTCCCATAGTCAATTCAAACCCCACTGTATTTATTTAGGAAAATCCTCCTTTGTGCTAAAATCTACCTGCCCCATGATTCCTTGCCCGCTTTCTGCCCATCCTCAGCTAATGATTAACTGACAAGAGAAAATGTAAGATATCACACAGAAACCCCCTCAACTTATTTCACCACATCTATATACTTACCTTATCCTAAGATAGGAGGTGCTCAGTTTCCCTGAGGTTGGTTTCAGGCCACTCCCCTGAGTCACAAACCACTCCCCTAGGACTCAAGCCCCTCCTCCCAGTCCTGAGCTACTGCTGCTTGTTGCACATATTTTTGGCACCCACACACATATTTTTGGCACCCACACAGGGAGATTGAGACCACAGGAAGCCAATTTATGTAATTCCAGTGGCTAAGCATGCTCAGTAAAAAGGAGTTTGTCCTTGAATGACCTTCCACTGGGGTCCCAGAGAGCATTGAATACATTTTAATGAATTTTTGGTGTATATGTTGGAATATGACCAATGAGCATGCTCCAAAGGGCACCAACTGAGCATGTACAAGGCTATGGTACATAACCTGATACATAACTGGGAACCACCCTCTTAGTTGAATATTCATTAGATAGTATGAATATGTATAGAATAGCCAACTATAAAGGTAGAATCCAGGAAGAAGGCAGGGCTGCTGCTCACTCTCTCTGGAGCCAGTCCACACTTTGCCTGTGAGGTGTGTATTTTTTACTTTTTGTAATAAACCTGCCTTTAGTGGGCTGCTTCTGCTCACTCTCTCAAGCCAGCCCACACTTTTTCTGTGAAGTGTGCATTTCTCACTTTTGTATTAAACTTGCCGTGGCTGCTCCTCAGTCTCTCTGGAGCCAGCCCGCACTTTCCTGTGAAGGTTATGTTCCTTAATCTTTACATCAAACCTGTTTTCACTTTCTACCCTGACTCTGCTCTT
>NW_007728735.1:2101-4149 GCF_000696425.1 Galeopterus variegatus | reverse complement strand
CTTCTCCTAAAACACATCACTGTCCATTAACTTTTTCATAAAGTCCAACCGTCTTAAAGCCTGGCCCCTGTCCATGTCTCCATCCTTCCCTACATCACTCCCTTTTCACACTCCTATTCCAGCCAGCCTTAATACGTCAGTTCCCAGGAATTGTCGTGCTAGCACACATCTCTGCTTGGCATGTATTCTTCACTCTGTGCTGCACACTCTTCACTCACCCTCTTTGCTTAGTTAATTCCAAGTTATCCTTTGGATCTGTCAATTTCTCAGACAGCTAACCCTGACCCCTCAAGATGGTGTTATGTGTCCCCTTTTTCTGCATCTATAGTACCCTATCTTGCCTCTGTCATTCACTTATCACAATATGATGTCATTACTTGTTTGCGTGATTGTTGTTTCAAGTAGATTATAAACTCTCTGAGGTCAGGGACATGATTTTATGTTTAGTTTATCTTCGAGTCCCACATGAACACCTGATAACTAATAGGTACTCACTATTTATTTTAATGAATGAATGGTTACCATTATAACTTGTGCCTGATACTGAGGGCCAGAACTGAGTTAGGCACCTGGAATGCATCATCTCACTTAATCTTCACAAGTATCCTACCAGATGGTGACAATTATCACTCAGAAATTGATGCAGAGGGCTTTAGTCAAGTGCCCAAAGTCCTAATGCAGATAAGAAATGGAACTAAGATTCAAACCCAGGTTTGTCTGACCTAGGTTTATCCATATTATCTATTCTTCTAGATTATAAGTTCTTCAGGGACAGGCTCATGTCCAATAAATTCATTCCATTCAATTCATTCATTTGTTTATTCATTACCACATTGTGCCTTACCACCCAATTAGCCCTAGAAAAATACCAGTTGATTGAATGGTAAATTGTCACCATTTTTATCATTATTACTCCTTTATTAGATTTTTGTTTTGCTTTTGACACAACCACAAAGGGCATGAAAGTAATTTTCAATGCATAATTCTTTAAAGAAATGCATTTTACTGTGGAGAAATGAAAGTTGAAGGCTAATGCAATCTTCAAATATGAGAACAGATATAATTTGGTGATAAGCACCTACTCTTTGTTTCTACTGAAGATAGGATTAGAGGTAATGAATTTAAATTACAGAAAGAATGAGTGAGGTTAGAAGTTGAATAAAATTCTCTGAATATGAATAACGAAATATAAGAAGACGATACCAAGGGAAGATATCACTATCTATGTAGCATTTGAGAATAATGTAGATAGAGAACTATCTATTTAAATAGCAAAGACATAGGAAATAAATGACCTCTTCTAGGCTTATGATTGTATCTTCCCATCCTTCTTATCTGATAATGATGACTTTTGCATTTCTAAGAAAAATCAAGTTGTGTGTATAAAGAGTGGAAAAAGAACATTTTCACTACACAAATTACAAAGTAGAGAGGAATCCAAGCTCCTTTCTCCCAATGAGTCACTTTCTCAGTCATTACATGAATATACAATGCCACATTTTATTTTTTATGATTACTAGAACAAGGATAAATTTTAAACATGAAAAAGAATCAGTAATCATCAAGGAAATGAATAATTCTGAGAGTAAATTTATCTTCTTCCTAAATATCAGTTTATGCCTTCCAAATATTTAATCAGAATGTTTGCTTGAAAAATCTAATTTTCACCAAGAGACTTTTCAGACAAAATAACCCTGATTGTCAGAGGGTAAGATTTGTATTTGCTTTTAATATATCATTGGATAGAAAAATTCACAGAAAGAAAAATATTTCACTTCTTGCAACCAAATACTCTTAAAATGTATTTTAAGTAATTTATGTAACCTTTGAAAAACATTTGTTTTAAAAAAGGAAACAAATAAAATCTCCATTATCTTTTTCTCTATAATAAAAAAAAAAAACTAAAAAAATCTTTTCTAGACCTTTAATGCAATTTATCTATTCATGCACCACAGCTCTAAAAGTAAACTGTCAATAGCAATACATATTCAGCATTTCTTATGTGCCTTTCTTAAATCCAAAATCAGAAAACTAAAGCCATTTTTTTT
>NW_007728735.1:0-1304 GCF_000696425.1 Galeopterus variegatus | reverse complement strand
TTTTTTTTAACTTTGCAGCAAACTCATTTGGTCACAAAACTTCATTTTTACTGACATTAGGTTACTTAGAATCTTAAGGTATCCCATCTAGAGTCAAATGTATGGGAAAAGAAATATTAGTATGTTTTATTACCTATACTACCACAAACACTGTTATAAATACCCTGGGGTATTATGTATTATATTACCATAATATGTAAATCTAAAAAAAAATCTAAAAATCCAGAACATCTGGATTCAAATCACCTATATCCAAAGGTTTACAATAAGAAACTGTGGGCCTTTACTTCTGGGTGATTGCCCGTGACCTATATTAATTCTTCTCAGCATTGATTTACTATTTGGTAGATTCTCTTAGTCTCTGTATTGGTCCATTTCTGTTGCTTATAACAAAAATACCTGAAACTGGGTAATTTGTAAAGAAACAATTTTTATTGCTTACAGTTTCAGATGCTAGGAAGTTCAAGGTCCAGGGAACATGTCGGGTGAGGGCCTTCTTTGGTGGTCAGTCTACAGTGATGCAGGGTATCACATGGCAAAATGGCAGAAGCAAAGAGAAAGAGCTTCTCATTCACTCTCTTTCCAAAGCCATCACAACCACGCTCATGGCTGCTCTTAAACTATCAATGGATTAATTCCTTCACTAGGGCCTGGTCATCACAATCTAATCACTTCTTCAAGGCCCCGCCTCTCAATTATCGTAATAGGATTACCTATTCTCTGACCATTGCCACAATGGGGATGAAGTTTCTAATAAGTGGGACTTTTGGGGACACAATTCAGTCCAAAGCAGTCTCCATATCTCTGTTTCTAGTCTTCTAGAACAGGCACTATGACAATCTGCTCAATTCCCTTTTTGACTTCTTCTTTTTTTTTATAATATCTTTTGGGGTTTTTTTTATTTTATTTTTTAAATTTTTTTATTTACTTGAGTTTATTTATTTTTTTTTTTAGTTTTATTTTATTATGTTGTTTTTTCAATATGGTTGATTATTGTGGCCCATTACCAAAACCTCCTTCCTTCCTCCCTCTCCCCCTTCCCTTCCAACAAACTTCTTTCTGTTCCCTTGTCATATAAACTTCAAGGAATTTTAATTGTTGCTTCTTTTTCCTTCCCCCTCCCCCAGGTTGTTTGTGTATTTATTTATTTATTTTTAGCTCCCACAAATAAGTGAGAACATGTGATATTTCTCTTTCTGTGCCTGACTAGTTTCACTTAATATAATTCTCTCTAGGTCCATCCATGTTGTTGCAAATGGCAGTATTTCATTCTTTTTTATAGCAGAGTAGTATTCCATTGTGTA
>NW_007728734.1:283059-283765 GCF_000696425.1 Galeopterus variegatus | reverse complement strand
GTGATGCTGCTGGGAATCAACCCCCTCAGGAGGGGAAGTGGGGAAGGAGGAGGGAAAGCAGGAGAACAGGGGCGAGGGCCCTGGGAGCAGCAGAACGGCATCCCAGCTCCCAACACCCACCTTCCTCCACTCTGCCCTGCCACTGCCCTGCCCCATTCCCTGGGACCCCCACCCCTACCTCACCCTCCAGCTGCCTCATCTGGCCAGCTTTCTTCTGAATCCCAGCCTCCGACCATTGGTCCCTCTCCACTCTCTCTTCACACCTCCCTCCCTGGCCCTCTTCCTCTAGATTCCCGTCCTCTTCCTCCCTCTTGGCAGACCGCCGCTTTGGGCCCCCAGCTCCTCCCCACCCCTTTACTGTCATCCTCACTTTGGAGGGCTCAGCGGGGCCCAGGCCATGGTGGAGATGTGGGAGGCTCAGTTTGTGGGCTTGCTGCTTCTGCAACTGCTGTGTGTGGCTCCAGGTAAGGTGGGATGGTGGGAGGGTTGACCTCCAAGCCCGCCAGAAGGGGCCAGCAGGGATCTCTCTATGGCCTCAAAGATCCAGAGTCCTTAGCTCTGCCATGGAGTCTTCTAACGCCTTCCTGGGGGCAGTCTTTCCATCCTCGAAGCTTCTGTTCAGTCACCCCCTTGGCAGGAAAGGGACAGAAACCCAAGCTCTTCCTCCACCCTGTTCCTCCCCAGGAAACACTGAGGCTCCTTCTCT
>NW_007728734.1:280929-282181 GCF_000696425.1 Galeopterus variegatus | reverse complement strand
GCCAGAAACCCTCCCGGCCCCTCCTTCCCTTCCTCCGCAGACTGCTCCCTCACACCTGCCTTCCTTGCCCCTCTGCAGTAGTGGAGAAATGCATATTGCTAATGGAAGAGAACAACCAATCTAAAAAAGTTACATTTTGCATGATTCCAAACAGATGACATTTTAGAAAGGGAAAACTATAGAGACAGTAAAAAGGTCAGTGGTTGCCAGTGATTCAGGGGAAGTATAAATAAGGGGAGCACACAGGATTTTTAGGGCAGTAAAACTATTCTGTATGACACTGTAATGGTGGGTATATGCCATTATGCATTTGTCAAAACCTACAGAACTATACAGCACAAAGCGTGAGCCCTAATGGAAACTATGGACTTTAGATAATATTGGTTCATCAATTGTAACAAATGAGCCACTCAGATGTGAGGTCTTAATAGGTGAAATGGGGTGGGGGGAGTAAGGGGAAGAGATATGTGAACTCTGTACTTTTTGTTCAATTTTTCCGTAAACCTTAAACTGCTCTAAAAAATACAAACACAAAATAAAGTCATTCCCAGATAAACAAACATGGAGAAAATTCACTGCTAGTAGATCCACCTTAAAAGAACTGCTAAAGGAAGTCCTTCAAGCTGAAAGCAAGTGAACTCAAACAATAATTACAATCCATCAGGAAAAAAAAAAGAGCATTGGTAAAAGTAACTTTGTAATTATAAAAAGCATATTTCTTCTCTGAACTGATTTTTTAAACAATTGTATAAAATAACCTAAATATCATTATATTGTTGGACCTATAATGTAAAGAAATGTAATATATTTGACACAGCACAAAGGAGGTGAGTGGGAACAAAGCTGTAGAAGTGACACCAGATTGTATCTCAAATCTCCAGGAAAAAACAAAGAGAATAAAAAATGGTAAATAATGTTAACATAACAAATGCTATCCATATATACTTGTTCTCTTTTATACTCTCATCTTCTTTAAAGGATATAAAATTATATAAAGTAATAATGACAGTGTATTGTTGGATTTGTAACATATAGATGCAATATGTATAAAAATAATAGTACCAAAGAGGGAAGAGGAATAGAGGTTTTTAGGACTAACATTTCTATATTTCACTGGATTTGTTAGTATACATCTGAAGTAGATTCTGATCAGTTAAGAGAGTAACCACTAGAAAAAAACCCTCAAAAACATACAGTGAAAAAAATCACTAAAGGAATTAAAATGTTATAGAAAATATTAACCTAATGCAAA
>NW_007728734.1:264577-279857 GCF_000696425.1 Galeopterus variegatus | reverse complement strand
AAAAAAAAAAAAAGAAATGGTTGTGTTTTAAAGGTCACTATCAAAGAAGTGAAAAGAGCCCGTTAAATGGAAGGAAGTACTTCCAAATCATGTATCTGATAAGTATCTTATATCTATAATATATAAAGAACACTTACAGCTCAGTAATAAAAACACAACCCAAGTAAACATAGACAAAGAATTTAAATAGATATTGCTCCAAAGAGGATATACGAATGGTCAATAAGCATATGAAAAGGTGCTCAACATCATAGCCATGAAGAAAATACAAATTAAAACCACTTCACATCACTCTGGGATGGCCATAATCAAGAAGGATTGTAAGTGTTGGCAAGGATGGGAAGAGATTAGAATTCTCATACATTGTTAGAGGGATTGTAAAATGATGTAGCCACTTTGGAAAACTGTCCTGCAGTTCCTTAAAAAGTTAACCAGAGTTACCATATGACCTAGCAATTCTACTCCTAGATACATACGGAAGAGAAATGCAAGCATATGTTCAAGTTCAAAAACTTGAACACAAATGTTCATAGCAGAATTATTCACAATAGCTAAAAAGTAGGAACAATTCAAATGTCTATCAACTGATGAATGGATAAACAAAATGTGGTATATCCACACAATGGAATATTATTTGGCACTAAAAGGAATGATTTGTTAAACAGCATGGACAAACTTTGAACACGTTATGCTAAGTAAAAGAAGCCGGTCACAAAAGACCACTTATTATAAGATTTTACTTACATGAAATGTCCAGAATAGAAAACAGATGAGTAATGGCTGCCTAAGTCTAGGGAGGATGGAGTGGTTGGGCTTTGACAGCCAAAGGGTATGGGGTTTCTTTTTAGAGTGATGAACATGTCTTGAAATTACAACTACCACCACATGACTCTGAATTATATCTCAATAAAGCCAAAACAACAAAGTTTATGTATAAATAACAGAAAGGTTTTATTATGGAAACAAAACAAGCAGAGTAATTAAGCATGAAATAATTTCATTCTTGATAAAAGTATATTGAATGTTACAAATCCTGAAGTAAACTAGTTTATAACACAACTCTTTTAAATGATTTATATTTATTGAAATTAATTCTTATCGTTTTAAAAAGCTGTAATCTTAGTCACAGGAGGAATATATTTAATCTAAATACACATTGTTATAGGTATGGCTCAGAGGTCAATAAACATAAAGGTCGTTGTATTCATCATTGTTAAATAGCTGTACAAAACTATGAACCTAAATACGAAAGGGTTATTTATGAGATATTTCAAACTATAAGTTGCACATTCTAAGAGACTTATAAACAAAAATGATTCAAAGATGCCTTTATGCTAAATTCAGCAAATTCGGTTTCAAAATGTCCTCTTTTATTATGGAAAACAAATAAGTATAATGTTCAGAAACCTTAATGGACAGAAAATAGTTGAGTTATATATATATTCCTTTGCAATTTTCACATCTAATTTTATTTAAAGTGTTGACCCTACACATTCAAAAACTTAATAATGAGATATTTCTTCAATAAGAAATTATTCAATTTTACTTGCAACTTTTCAGAGCTGTAATTCTGATACATATTAGGATCTCAAACAATTAACAAATAGCAACAGTAAAGACTATGTATTTTAAAAATTGGACAAATGAATAGAGAATATATTGAGATGTAAAACAGAAAGTAGTTATTTGCTTTACAAAAGGTTCTTAAATATACAGATTAATTAATAACATATGCCCTTTAAATATTCATGAATTTAAAATAAATTTACCAAAAAATTGACTTACAACTTCTTAAAACTCCACCAACTGTATAAAGAGAGGCACTACTCTTATCCACAAAAATGTATCAAAATGTTTAAAAGTTCAAAAATAGAAGGGGCCCAAAACAACTGATCTCTCTGAAATAAAACAACTTAATAAGAAGGCTATTCACAGTGCCCTTCAAGAAATTAATAATCTATTTTTAAAGCATATATTTCAGCCCCAACTTGCAACATATTTTGACTTCCATTTCTGCTTTTTCTTGAATCGGTCTGGTCTGTGTGGAAGAGTGCCACACACTGAGATTATTGGTGATTTAGGTTAATGTTCTGGAAACTAATGTTGTGTATAAACACAGAAAGTAATGAAGAACAAAGTTAGTGCTGAAGTACAATGCATACTCCTTAGGTTGTAAAACTCTACCAGTCTAACAAAAAGCACCAACATACAGATGCCAGAGTTAGAAAATATATAAACTAGCACAGAGTCAATATCATATACCTTATCAGTAAGTTGTGTTTGCTGGATTGTTGGCATTTGGGAAGCTAAATAAATTAATTTAGGAGGCTAGAAACCCCAACTCTACCCTTTACAAAGATTGGCTTATTACTGAACTAAAGTTAATAGTGTAAAGAGCATAGTGGGCTTTTGTGTGCTTACTGATGAGAAAGAATTACCAAAATTTTCTTATGGATAAGAAAAAACTGGATAATATTTTTCAGAAAATAAAAGGCAAACTTAGGAATAAAGATGTTAAGGCACTTATTTCAATGGGTTTGCAATATCAAGGGCAAAGCATGTTTTGTATTTCTTTGAGAGATACCTTCTACCCAAAACCCATAAAACCTTGCTGCTTTCATAGATCTTTACTGTCAAATCTAACAACTGTGAGTTACCCAAATAAATTACTTGAAGAATTCTAAATCATTTATTTATTTATTAAAAATAAGTAAAGAAATGAATTAAATGGTTCCCACTCAAAATTTTCTAATACTATTGTTTTAACTACAGCTAAAATGGAAGCAAATAAGCTTATCTCTCATATCTGATATTAATATTTCTATAATAAAGCTTAGTTATCCTTTTCAAATGATGCTGAATGAAGAATTCATTACTTAAAAAATTCAACTAAAAATTTCTTCATATCTATTTTATTTAAGAAACAAGTTGACAGAAGCAAAAGCAACTAATATGCCAAATAAAACACAACCAAAACTAATTCAGCACATGAGATCATAATATAAATCAACAATAATTCAATGAAATATTCCACACTACATGGACAATAGGGTGTTCTATTTCCCCTTCAAAATATATAAGCTGACTTTTTTTTTTTCAAAAGATGACCGGTAAGGGGATCTCAGCCCTTGACTTGGTGTTGTCAGCACCACGCTCAGCCAGTGAGCGAACCGGCCATCCCTATATAGGATCCGAACCCGTGGCCTTGGTGTTATCAGCACCGCACTCTCCCGAGTGAGCCACAGGCCGGCCCCTAAGCTGACTTTTAAAGTAAATTGTTTTACAGCTCTAATCACAAGTACTAGCATGAGACTATTCACCGTGTACTTAGGTAACTTTGGTAATATACACATAAGGCTTGAAGCTAAATACACTATACTAGTGACTCCCTACTAAGATGTACAGAGTCAACCAGAAGTACATTGTCTGCAGCTATCATAGCATAGTTAAACACTATGTAAGAGTGAAATGAGAACCAATGCAACTAATGCATCAGATATGAGGGTACTTCAAAAGTTCATGGAAAGACTTGTATTACCTTTTATTCCATTCTTCCACAAACTTTTTGAAGTACTCTCATATATGACACTGCCATCAAACAATTCTTAAAAAGAAAAGCATCATAGAGTTAGTATAAGAATGCATGTACTTTTAAAATAAATGTATATTACAGAAAATAAAGATAATGGAAAGATGTTCCCTTCTAATGTAGTAATTTGTAGTACTGAAAATGTAATTTTTGCAGCAGTATAACATGAAAAATTTAAAAACCTATCCACTGAACAGGCGTATAAGCTAAATATGCAGCCCTTCTTATTAAAATGATACATCATCTATTCTTAATCTTTTTATAAAGCTACATTATTTTATAATTTCCTTCAATGATTTAAAATATGAAAAAAGTTAACNTCCCTATATAGGATCCGAACCCGTGGCCTTGGTGTTATCAGCACCGCACTCTCCCGAGTGAGCCACAGGCCGGCCCCTAAGCTGACTTTTAAAGTAAATTGTTTTACAGCTCTAATCACAAGTACTAGCATGAGACTATTCACCGTGTACTTAGGTAACTTTGGTAATATACACATAAGGCTTGAAGCTAAATACACTATACTAGTGACTCCCTACTAAGATGTACAGAGTCAACCAGAAGTACATTGTCTGCAGCTATCATAGCATAGTTAAACACTATGTAAGAGTGAAATGAGAACCAATGCAACTAATGCATCAGATATGAGGGTACTTCAAAAGTTCATGGAAAGACTTGTATTACCTTTTATTCCATTCTTCCACAAACTTTTTGAAGTACTCTCATATATGACACTGCCATCAAACAATTCTTAAAAAGAAAAGCATCATAGAGTTAGTATAAGAATGCATGTACTTTTAAAATAAATGTATATTACAGAAAATAAAGATAATGGAAAGATGTTCCCTTCTAATGTAGTAATTTGTAGTACTGAAAATGTAATTTTTGCAGCAGTATAACATGAAAAATTTAAAAACCTATCCACTGAACAGGCGTATAAGCTAAAACTAAATATGCAGCCCTTCTTATTAAAATGATACATCATCTATTCTTAATCTTTTTATAAAGCTACATTATGTAGTAATTTGTAGTACTGAAAATGTAATTTTTGCAGCAGTATAACATGAAAAATTTAAAAACCTATCCACTGAACAGGCGTATAAGCTAAATATGCAGCCCTTCTTATTAAAATGATACATCATCTATTCTTAATCTTTTTATAAAGCTACATTATTTTATAATTTCCTTCAATGATTTAAAATATGAAAAAAGTTAACTTAAAGGAACACAGCATTTAGAATGTAAAACTGTGTTGTAAGTGTTATTTTAATTGTCATTTTGTTCTTAATGTTGAAGATGGCATCACAGTTTCATAAATAATATCACTTGTGTTTTATAATAAATATATCTGTATGCAGAGGTATGTTTAACAGCATCAGCATATATCTCCAGAAATCATTGCTCATTTTAGTGTACGTATTCTTCTTCTGATAAAGACTTAATTTCTTAATAATTTAGTAGAAAACATGTGGATAGACTGTATACCCTCTACATCCATATATTTTTTTAAACCTGAATAACATTCTTTTAAATTGTCCATTTAAAAAAACATATATAGGTAACAAGAGTTATTGTTTTATCATGATTAAATTCGTATCAAATTAATGGGCATAAGTGAAAAAAGACAATCATAAAATAATAAAATGCAATATCATGCACTATGTATTACTGAGAAAGTGCCCACTTATATAAGCAGCAGATGATGAGTGCAGTATCATGGAAAATTCTGGATATATTTTTATGTATATCCTTAAAAAACACTTTCCTTTATATAATTTCCATTTTAATTTAAATGCCACATATTTCCAGCTAACATTTAAATTATTTCTTAATTTAAATTCTATTATAAACCATGAAACACCTTCAGAAATTTGCTTAAAGGTAAGAATAATTCTTTCCTTCTATTATATAGCACATTAAGTAGTTGTTAAAAGTTATGTTTCAGAAATATACTCTGACCCTGAATATATTCAAATTCAAGATCAATATTATAACAGAATGAAGGTTCATGGGGAAAAAGCTAAATATGTAAAACCTTTAAAGACCATGTGATAGTAAGGAAGACACCTGTCTGGAATATTTCAGAGTGGTAGATTTGACATTCTAGCAAAGGACAGTAATGCTTGATCTTCTATTTCCCACAGAACTCTGGACCCAGTTAATAGCAGGAGGGGAAAAGAAGCAGCACTTCAGATGTCCATAGTCGGATCTGCAAAAGATGCCATGTAGGTAGAAGAGAATCATATTTTACTTCAGGTAGTACAAGTCTTTGAAATGAAGGTTCTGTTATTTTTCAAGACTGGAAGGATATCACAGTGTTGATTTTATATACAAAGTAGGATCTGTTCCAGTATACTCTAGTGAAATAATTCACATATGGAGAATAATTAATTTTGACCTCATGACAAAATCGCCCATATTTTGAGTAGGTTAACTTGTCACCTTCTTCACAAACCACCTATCAAAAGATATGAAACATAATATTAGAAAGCTTATTAAACCTATAGGAGAAATGCACTCAATGTGCAAGTGACTATATTTATATGAAAAAATATGTTACTGCTAAACATGGACTGTAAAATGTCTCACATTGTTTAGCAAATAGAAGCTTCTTAAGTGAGTCACCCTGCCCACTAAACTCCTGAACTTCCGACTGAGATTGAGAAATCAGTATAAAGTGTCTCCAATTTTTAAAAATGATTTAATCCTGAAATTCAGAAGGCAATGTTTCCATAATCCATTATCACTGTTCTGAAGAACCTTATCATGGAATCTACCAAGGCTGAGAAATGGACACACTGTATTCCTAATGAATATTCGAACTCTTCTCTTTGTGTAGAATTGACTCAAAATTATTTAGTAGGCAAGTCAGCTTTTGTGACTTACCCAGTGTAAATCTTTACATTCTTACCTAATAATGTTTACTGAGACAGCTTAGCGAGATTGAAGGGGTTATTTTAATAAAATACTAAATATTATTCTAATGCCTATGAAAGCTGTCAGAGGGCCAACTTTAAGAGTAAAAGATTGGATTAGCTTAAGCCCATGCCTGGCATGGTGGGCAGCCAAGAGCAGAATAGAAAGGTAGCAGATAGCAATATAGCAGTAATTACTGAACACCTGATGTGTAATAAAACTCAGTTTTGTCACCAATAAACCAAAGATCACAGTCATCAAGTGCCAACAGAGAAAATTCAAAATACATGCAGCATAAGACAGAATAAATTAATAGTACAAGATTAAGGAGTCATGAAGAAAGGAAAGAAGGAAATCACAAAAACTAATTTCTCACCTCCACACTGGTCTCAGATGATAAGACAGAGAGCTATGATTATTTAGAAAGGGACAAAAGGGCCGGCCCGGTGGCACACTGGAGAGTGCGCCGCTTGGGAGCGCGGCGGCGCTCCCGCCGAGGGTTTGGATCCCATGTGGAGACCAGTTCCCGCTCACTGGCTGAGCGCGGTGCGGGCACAACACCGAGGGTTGCGATCCCGTTGCCGGTCCCCGGTACGGGCGTGACACCGAGGGTTGCGATCCCGTTACCAGTCAGTAAAAAAGACAAAAAGGAAAAAAAAAAAAAAAGAAAGGGACAAAAAGTCTTGGCTGCAACCTGAACAGAATATGCACTACAATTTAAGGTAGCCACTAAAAATATATAAGAAAGTTATATTCTCAAAAATATCCTTTCCACATTTATATGCTTTACACTATTCTTTTTTTTTTTTTTCCTTTTTGTCTTTCTTCGTGTCTGGCAACGGATCGCAACCCTCAGTGTCGACCCCGTACCGGACCGGGACCGGCAACAGGATCGCAACCCTCGGTGTTGCGCCCGCACCTCGCTCAGCCAGTGAGCGGGAACCGGTCTGTATGTGGGATCCGAACCCTCGGCGGGAGCGCCACCGCGCTCCCAAGCGGTGCACTGTAGCAGTGCGCCACCGGGCCGGCCCCGCTTTACACTATTCTAACATCTTCATCAATTAAAAAATTACAGTAATTAAAAAAAAATTGTCCAAATTAAAGTATGCCAAAACAGGATCAATTTTATATAAGAATTGAATATATGACAAAGGTAGTATTGGCAATTTGTAAAAGATAAAATATTCAATAACTGATAATAAAATAAAGGCCAACCATTTGACAAAGTATAAAGTTAGAAGCCTACCTCATAACTTACAGCAATATATGGAGTAAAGATTGAAATGTAAAACATGAAATTATAAAATTTCTAAAAATAAATAAATAAATAAATAAATTTATCCTAAGGTCCCCCACCCCCAACTTTCTCAGGAGTCAAACATTCACTATAGCCAGCATGATCAGATATACAAACTCCCTGGCCAGTCTTCTTGGTTACCAGATATGAAGTATATTCACAGAAGGTTAAGAAGTAAAGCAGCTTGGTAAAATAGCTGAAATCAATGTAGAAATTAAGTTACAGCTAAATCCTAACAACTAAAATGACACCAAGCAGCTGGCCAGTTAGCTCAGTTGGTTAGAACATGGTGCTCATAACACCAAGATCCAGGGTTCAAGCCCTATCCTGGCCAGTGGCTAAATAAATAAATGATAAAATGATTCTGAATGTTCTAGTTTTTGTGGATATTAGGGATTCAATGTTCAGTCACTCTGTTAATTTAGTAAGCAATTTTTCTAGGTATGAATCAAATTACAAGAAATTTCTCAATATAAGAATATAACAGTGCATCCAACTGCTCTTTAGTTTATTATTATAATGAGTTAAAATCATCATTCAAATCAAATTACACCATCTTTTGTAGTTGGCCAGTATGGGGATCCGAACCCTTGACCTTGTTTATGAATGTTGAAATGTGCACAAGTACAGGGAATGAATAAGGAACTCAGATATTGGTAAAATTACTTTTTCTTTTTTTTTTCTCACAAAAATGCCCAATTTTTCTTTTGTACATTGAAAAAATACTTCAAATTACTTTTAATAAGCTCTCTCCATTATTTAACTCTGTGTTATATTCTTAGTTAAGTTCCAAAAATAAAGTTTGAAGATAAGTTTAAATAAAATAATTTTTCTCAAAAAGAAAAAAGGAAAAAACTCTCCAAATGGTTACTTACATGGCCATTTGCAATGTCTAATAAATCTTTAACTCTACAGCCTCTCATGGTTCCCACCTCATTGCATATAGCATCCTCTACAATTAGGTAATTAGCTTTGTAAGATGTCAGTATCTTATAAATATCCTCAGCAGATCGCTTTGAATAGATTTGATAGATCTGAAAAAATAAAATAGAAACTAATTTTAAACATTTAAAACTTCCGTT
Source organism: Galeopterus variegatus (assembly GCF_000696425.1). Lineage (NCBI taxonomy): Eukaryota > Metazoa > Chordata > Mammalia > Dermoptera > Cynocephalidae > Galeopterus > Galeopterus variegatus. Next base: position 270,976 of record NW_007728734.1, on the reverse strand, counting down.
AATCAAAACTATACATCTGCTATGTTCTTAGTACTTACTGAGTACTATCTATGGAAAATAACAATATTCACTAAGACTTGATTTCTGTCCGCAGGAAGCTTATACTCATTTTTCATAGTGATCCACACTAAATATGAAACAATTAGAAAACACAATGTGGTATGTAATTAAGTCCTAAATCATATGATGCAATTCTGATAATAACCATATAAAAATATGTGATATACGAGCGGTCTTCAAAAAGTTCATGGTAGAGGGCTGGCATTTAGCTCAGTTGGTTACAGTGTGGTACTGATAATACCAAGGACTGGGGTTCAATTCCTGTACCTACCAGCCAGTCAAAAAAAAAAAAAAGTTAATGAAGAATTCATATTAACTTTTAATTCAATTTTTCCACAAACTTTTTGCATTTACCCTCATACATAGACATAGACTAGCAGAGAAAATAAAAAATTTGGCGCGACACCGAGGGTTGTGATCCCATTACCGGCCAGTAAAAAAGACAAAAAGGAAAAAAAAAATTTAGTGTTACAATCTTTGATCTTTGTACAGTGAATAAAAATTGTGTTACAGAAGAGTCTAAAAATTAACATCAGTTCTGTTCAGAAATGAAGTTTCTAGGTTTATTTAAATGATGTACATTTAAACTTCTCAAGACTGTTCTTTAGACGTTATATAGAGCATAGAAACTTAAGAACTTAAAAGCAATTTTCTGAGGAAAAACTAACCTACTTGGGCTGAAATAAATATATAAAAAGCAAAGACACTCTCTGTATATATGTATATACGTGTATGTGTCTAATATTAAGTGTATTCTCATGATTATAGTTTTTAAAATATTCCACTGTAATATGTAAAGTAAATGAGAAATAATTTAGGCAAATTTAGCAAACATGGAAAATCTAATGAGAAACCATCTAAACAGATAGATTTCTTAAAGTCTGTTCCATAGAACACTAGTCATGCATGATCTTCCAAGAAATATTCTTATGATTGTTTATTGTTTGTTTTCCCAACTGTTTCCTGAGAGCAAAGAAACTACCCTTTGTACTAGAATGTTTCAATGCAACACTTCCCAGCTTCTTTGTTCATAGAAGCCATGTTTCCTCATCAATGCCTATCAAAACCTTACTAAACCATATTTGTAGAATTCCACTGAACAAAAGAATAAATAAATTCTAAACACACTTCAGATTAAAACATTTTCTTTGATCACTAAATGTCACGTGGTTTAGTTAACATTAGAGGAAAGCTGGGTGAAGGGTAAACAGGAACTCTATGTAGTATATTTGCAACCTTTCTATAAACCTAAAACTATGCCAAAATTAAAAGTTTATTTTTTAAATTTCTTAATTATTTAGATTTTTATGTTGTAAATGACATGTTACGAGATTGCCTGTACCAAAATTAGGTCTGGTAGATTTTGAACAATAGACAAAGAATACCAAAAATGCCATAAAACACTGAAAATATAATATAGTCTCAGTAGGCCTCAATTTTCTCATCATCAAAATAAATGTGATAAACATTTTTTTTTTTTTTTGGAAGCTGGCCAGTATGGGGATCTGAACCCTTGACCTTGGTGTTACAAGGCTGTGATACGATAAACAACTTTTGTTGTAATTTTCCAGTGCTAAATTTCAATATCTAAAATTTTAGTCAAAGAAATTAAATTCACAAAGGTTTATCTCCAAGAAACACATTATTATTAATTCATATTCTATACATATTTGAAAATATTTTTATACTCTTACCAATTAGAAAAGACTTGTTCAATAAGTAAAACTGAAGAAAATATAAAATAACAAAAACAAAAGTAACAATTTGCTATTTTTAAAAAAAACTGTGATTTTTCCAAACTATAATTTTGTAACTAAAATAATAACTCCATATCTCAGGATATTGTATCTTAGCTAGAAAAATGGCAAAAATTATTGTTCCTTGTATATTATAAGTCAAAACTGCGCTTTATGTAATATCTTCTTTTAATCCTTTTTAAATACAGCTTTATTAAGATATAATTCACATATACAATATACCTACAATTCAATAGTTTTTAGTACATTTAGAGTTGTGCATACATCAGCACAGTAAGTTTTAGATTATTTACATTAGCTCCAAAAAGAAACTTTGTACCCCTTAGTAGTCATCTCCTGACCCCTCTGTCCCCCTCAGCCCTAGGCAACCAATAACCTACTGTCTCTATAAATGTACCTATTTTACATATTTCATATAAATGGAATCATACAATATGAGGTCCTTTGTGACTGGCTTCTTTCACTTATGCTTTCAAGGTTCATTTACATTGCAGCATGTATCAGTACTTCATTCCTTTTTAGTGCCAAGTAATATTCCACTATATGGCTACACCACAATTTGTTTATCCATTCATAAGTTGATGGACATTTGGGTTACTTCAACTTTTTGGCTTTTATGAATAATGCTGCTATGAACTTTTGTGTACAAATTTTTGTGTGGACCTATGTTTTCATTTCTCTGGGGCATATATCTAGGAGTAGAATTGATGGGTGACATGGTAACTCTGTGGTTGACTTTTTGAGGAACTGCCAGACTAGTTTTCAAAGTGGTCATGTGATTTTATATTCCTACCAGCAGTGTGTGAGGGTTCAAGTTTCTCCACATCCTCACCAACAATTGTTATTATCTGTCTTTTTGATTATAGCTGTCCTAGTGGGTCTGAAGTGGTATCTAATTGTGGATTTGATTTGCATTTCCCTGATGGCTAATGAGGTTGAACACCTTTTCACATTCCTACTGGCCATTTGTATATCTTCTTTGGAGAAATGACTATTCAAGTCCTTTGCCCATTTCTAAACTGGGTTGTCTTTTTATTACTGAATTGAAATAGTTCCTTTAATCTTTTCATTACCATGTATCAAAGCATTTTGTACTCATTTTATACATGATAGAGTTAGCAAGGTTAAAAATAATTTGATTATTGTCATAAAATATTGAATGAGCAAGGATGCTTAAAATTCATGTCTTGATTATATGGTGTTTTTCACTGCAACTTGGCTGATGTTATTAGGTAATAACCTCTGGGTCTTATTAGATAATAAGGTCTTTCCATTTTTCTGAAATATTAATATTGAATCAGCTCTTGTTATCCTTCAGAAAATAATGAAATCACAAACGTTAAGCTCAAAATATCACATATCATTTGTAGTGAAAATACTGAGATTTGAAATCTAGATTGGACAAGATTCCTATCTGTTTGCAGAATATTCAGTAGCTGCCTGCTTCATGACATAGTTGTTGGCTATCTAGCACCTTCAGGTCCAGTGTCCACTGATACGCTAGGGATACCGACCTGAACATTCTGTAGTACACACAATGCTAATAAATCAAGAGGAAGTTTCTCACTCATTTCACTGTGCTAAATAAGTTCCAATGGGAATGGTTCTATCCTATCCAACCTATACCTGTTGATAGTTGTTTACATACATTTTTATTCATTTTTAAGTTTTAGGAAACTGTAAAACACTATAGGGGCACTGAAACACTTGTGCAATGGCAATAACATTACAGAAAGCCTAGCAGAATTTCTCAACCTCCACGCTATTGACATTTTGGGTCAGATAATTCTTTGTTGAGACAGGAGGGAGACTGTTCTGTATACGTTTAGGAAACTGTAAAACACTATAGGGGCACTGAAACACTTGTGCAATGGCAATAACATTACGGAAAGCCTAGCAGAATTTCTCAACCTCCACGCTATTGACATTTTGGGTCAGATAATTCTTTGTTGAGACAGGAGGGAGACTGTTCTGTATACTGTAGGATGTTTACCAGCATCTCTGACCTCTACCCACTAGATGCCTTGTAGAACCCCTCCTCCTGTTGAGATAAGCAAAAATGTCTCCAGACATTGCCAGATGCCCCCTGGGGGGGATAATCATCCCAGGTTGAGAATCACTGGCCTGGGGGATTATACAAAGATTAGTCACATATTACGAATTAGAGATAGTATCTAATATAAATGATATGGTCTCATCTATAGAATTCGATTTGGATTTTGACTTAACAATAAATTTGTTTAGTTTCTGCTATGTATTAAACACCAGAAAGACGAAGTTTAAAAAAAAAAAAACATGGTTATTCATCTCATAGCCAAGTTACATAAACCTTAAAATTCTAAAATGTTTAAATCTAATTAGAACATAACTAGAACTCTAACCTAATTACAAATGATTCTGAAATTCTGTATTAGGAAAAAGACCAATCAAAAGAAATCAAAGTCACAGAATTGGCTGTTTTAAATTCACAAGAAATGAAGTTCAGGAATATGCTTCTATATTCTGCCTAAGCAACTCTACCTTTTCAAAGTACATGAAATATTAATCAGAGTTGGCTGTTGTCTCTCAGGTAAATCACTCTCATGTAGATATCCCCGTCTCTGATCTCTCCCATGTCTGCTTCAATCGGTTCTCTTTGCTGTGACCATGATTAACTCTAAATCAGATTTTATCATTCCACTTCCAGGCTTATTAAAGGTCTTTGATAGCTTCCAACTGAATTGAGGGTGTAAGTTTAAATTCTTCAGCATGACATTCCAGGTCCTTCAGAATTTGGCTTCATTTTATTCTTTAATTTCATGTCCATACAAATTTTTTGGCTCATGTTACTTTTGCTGCCTGGGATCACATATATCCCTTTCCCAAACAAGTTTCTTTTTTTTTTTTTCCTTTTTGTCTTTTTTCGTGTCCGGCAACGGATCGCAACCCTCAGTGTCACACCCGTACCGGACTGGGACCGGCAATGGGATCGCAACCCTCGGTGTTGCTCCCACGCCTCGCTCAGCCAGTGAGCGGGAACCGGTCTGTATGTGGGATCCGAACCCTCGGTGGGAGCGCCTGCCACACTTCCCAAGCGGCGCACTGTAGCAGTGCGCCACCGGGCCGGCCCCCCAAACAAGTTTCTAATCATCATTCAAAGGCCAGATCAAGGGAATGCCCTTTATGACAACTTCTTAAATGTCTGAAGGCAGAATTAATTGCTCCTGTTTTTTAACTCCTCTTTGTAATTTGTGCATGTACACGTTATGTGTGGGTAGAAACAATTACAATTTAATAGTACATAAAAATAACATAATAGCTGACATTTAAATTTGACTATGTTTCAGGCACAGTACAATATCTCATTTAATTCTTACAAGTAAGGGGTAAGAACTATTATTATTGTCAGATTCAGTAACCTGCTCAAGAACACAAAGCTAATACAAAGCAGAGCTAAAATTGGAGTCCAGATACTCTAATTTCAGAGACTGCATTCTTAACCTGTATATCACTATATCTAAGTTTAGAGTGTACTTAAAAACCACATGAAATTCTCTCAAATTGAAAAACAGAATAGTGGGTACTCAGGTTCAGTTGATCGTTACCTTCAAATACGAAGTTACCATTTAAATTCATACCAAATATTCAAAATAATATATTCTCTAAACTATAATTAATTAGATACCATTCTAATGTTATATTGAGTTATTAATAAGAACCCATACCAAAAAATAAGTCAGTGTTTTATAAGCAATAATAGAATTTTAGCTTGGAAAGACAAAGTGTATCAAAATATTAATTGACAGCCTTCCTTCAATAATTTGACAAGGGGGAGATCCAATCAAGATGGCAGAATAGACAGTCCCCGGCGCCACTCTCTCCCACAAATCAACCAATTTACAACTATAAAAATGTAACAACAGCCAAGCCGGGGCAGCTGGAGCTCAGGGGAAGAGGAGGAGAGACCTATGGAGTTCATGAAGGCAGGAGAAACTACAATGAGAGAAAGAAAAAATTGCTCTGAGCGATTTGGGCCGCGGCTGCTTTAAGGCCTGAGCTGATAAGCTCATGGAGCAGGAGCTGGCAGAAGCTGCAGCTGTGCCCTTGAGATGGAGTTACTTGGAGGCAGCAGAGGAGAAGAGGGCCTTGGCAGCCCCCAGGACAGCAAGACCACTAATAGGGTTCCCATGGACCCACGCAAGAACAAGGAGCCACAACTGAAAAAAGGGAGCCATTAAGAAGCCAGTGAGTCATTGCAAGGGACCAGCGCAGGGCCCATCCCATGGGAAGTGTTTGGAGCATGGGCAGTGGTGGAGACAGGCCCACCGGGAGAGCACTGGGACACAGCAAGGACAGCCGACCCGTCCCCCAATCAGCACAGGACCACTCAGAGAAGACTGCTCAGGAATGCAGAATTGCATAGGGTGTGGTTTGATGAAAAAACTCAGGCCCAGGGCCGGCCCGGTGGTGCACTGGAGAGTGCGCCGCTTGGGAGCGTGGCGGCGCTCCCGCCGAGGGTTCGGATCCCGACCCATGTGGAGACCGGTTACCGCTCACTGACTGAGCGCGGTGCGGGCGCGACACCGAGGGTTGCGATCCCGTT
>NW_007728734.1:224367-263730 GCF_000696425.1 Galeopterus variegatus | reverse complement strand
ATGGGCAGTGAGGCAGATGGGAACACCAGGAGAACACTGGGACACAGCAAGGACAGCCGACCCGTCCCCCAATCAGCACAGGACCACTCAGAGAAGACTGCTCAGGAATGCAGAATTGCATAGGGTGTGGTTTGATGAAAAAACTCAGGCCCAGGGCCGGCCCGGTGGTGCACTGGAGAGTGCGCCGCTTGGGAGCGTGGCGGCGCTCCCGCCGAGGGTTCGGATCCCGATCCATGTGGAGACCGGTTACCGCTCACTGACTGAGCGCGGTGCGGGCGCGACACCGAGGGTTGCGATCCCGTTGTCGGTCCCCGGTATGGGCACGACACCGAGGGTTGCGATCCCGTTACCAGTCAGTAAAAAAAGACAAAAAGGAAAAAAAAAAAAAAAACTCAGGCCCAGATCAGAGATTCTACAGAACACAGGTCCACCGGGTCTCTGGCGAGCTGGGAGTACCTATAAGGTAAACCATTAAACCCTGAGCTGCATGAAAAGCCTTCCCTAGGGAAACAGCAGCAAAGCAGCAATTTAGCTCAACCACACAGATCAAATACTGGTTCCCACAAGAAGTTCTCCTGTGTTAGAAGTGAAGGACAAAAAATTAGTTCTGGCCCATGCACACCACCAGCACCTTGGGACCTGCCTGGGAACCGGAGGCTCAGATATGGGGACTCGACCCCACTCCCACTTCCAGGCAAACTACACTAGTGCCTCGGGGCCAGCCTGGGGACCTGAAGCATGGAGAAGGGGACTGGACCCCCCTCCCACAACCAGGCACACCATGCCAGCACCTTGGGGCCTCCCCGGGGACCTGAGGCAACGAGAAGGGGAACGGACCTCTCTCCCACAACCAGGCACACCGAGCCAGTGCTTCAGGGCCCACCCGGGAACCTGTGGTATGGAGAAGGGGACTGGACCTCTCTCCCACAACCAGCCACACCACGCCAGCACCTTGGGCCCCACCCAGGGACCCAGGGCATGGAGAAGGGGACCAAACACACCCCACAACCAGGCATACCACCAGTGCTAAGGAGCATACCAGAAACAGCACCTCCACGTGGGTAGCACACCACAGCCACCACAATAAACATGGCTGCTGCAAAAGCGGCTAGACGCCACAACCACCACGCAGATGGTCTGCCAGCCACTGGAATACATTCACACAAGAAGAGTCACCAGCAGAGAGAAAGAAAAGAAGAGGATGTCTCTTTCCACAAAACCCATTTCAGAGTGACAGAAGAAGCATCTGCTCTATGATAATATTGGACCTGATCACATCTCTCAGCATTGGACAGATCATCTAAGCAACAAGTTAACAGAGTAACCATTATTCTTTCAGAAGGAGAGAAGAAATCTAGGGCAATTAGAGGGGGGAGGGGGAAGGAATGGGGGAAGGGGAGAGATTGGACAAGGGGCATAAAGAATAATTATGATTTATAACAGTATATATGCTAGTAATACTGATTTAATCAACATATCTCAATGTTCAACCCAAAAAATATGTATAATCGATTTTGATTCAATAAATAAAATAAATTTAAAAAAAAAAAAAAGGAAGAAGAGTAGTACAACAAACTACGGTATGTCTACACCACCAGACAGCAATAAAAATGAACAAACTATAGATACACACAACAATTTTTATGTGTCTCAGGGGAATTATGCTGCATGAGAAAAAGCCAACTTCAAGTTACCATAAAGCAAGTGTTGCCAAGAAGTGGGGAACAGGACCCCTTGTGCATTGAAGTAGGAATGCAAAATGGTGCAGCCACTGTGAAAAACAGTCTGGTAGTTCCTCAAAAAATTAAACAGAATTACCATACGATCGGGCAATTGCACTTCTGGATATACAGTCGTCCCTCAGTACCCGTGGGGGACTGGTTCCAGGTCCTCCCTCGGATACCAAAATCCACAGATGCTCAAGTCCCTGATAAACACCATTTGCATATAACCTATGCACACCCTCCTGTATACTTTAAAGCATTGCTAGATTACTTATAATATCTAATACACTGTAAATACTATGTAAATCATAGGGGTAATGTATTGTTTAGGGAATGATGACAAGAAAAAAAGTCTGTACGTGTTCAATACGGACGCTTTTTTTTTCATATATTTTGACCTGCGGTTGACTGCATCCATAGATGTGGAAGGCCAGCTGTATACCCAAAAGTGAGTACCTTCTATGTGCCAGAAACTGTCTTGGGTGCTAAAGATAATGGAAAATTTTTTTAAAAGTGTGAGCAAGGGGAGACAATAAACATATATGCGAGGTAGTAACAATGCTATTAAAAAATAATGTAGGGTAAGGGGGTAGTGACAAAAATATACTATTTTAAATACGATGGCTAGTTTAATGCTGAGATTGTGAAATCTCAAATTCATGTTTTGCAAATATTAACCACTACAACCCAACTCTTTCCAGATACATCTTGCTCCTTCCCTTTCTTTGCCATGTTTCTGTCTCTAGATAACATATATAGGACTTCTCCACTTGGGATCATGATCCAAAATCCCAGATTCACTCCCTGTATTCAACAGTCAGCACCCACCTGCTCTGTGCTAGGGATGGTGCCAGGCTCTAGAAATGAAGAGATGGCACATGGCCACTGTCTTCAGTAGTGAGGAAATAGACATAAAAGAGAACAATTATATCACAGTAATATAAATGTCTAATTGTACAATGTACAATTATTCAGGCCTTTGCTATGTTTTGAAAATATTATGATAAATAAAACACACAGATATAACTTCCTCTTTTGTTAATGACAAGGCTGTACAGTCAATGCTCCATGGTGGTAAACATGATTCACTAAAAGTATTAATGGGCGATAATTAAGGGTTTTATAAAGAAAACAATTTTTATATATACACAGGGTGTCTTTGTAGTAACAAAACATTATAATAAGATCAATTCTCATTTCTATATACCTACTCTATAAACCTATTCCTCATTTCTAGAAACACTTTGTCTTTTTCCCCCATAGTGTTTCACTCATGTTTTCATTTCTTCTTTTATGTCTTTAATACTTTTCAGTGTAGTTATTTCATAGTCTCCATCCATGGGGTAGATTGGTTATAAAAATGGCTGAAATAATTCCTCTACTCTACAGCCATGGTCTCAGGGAACTCTAGTTTTAGTCATGTGACTTGGTTTGGCCAGTAGGACACTAGCAAGCATAATGTAAGCAGAGACTTAAAACATGCTTGACCTTGAGACTTGCTCTCTCTACTCTTGAGATCTCTACAGCTACTACCTTGTGAATAAGCCCAGGTTAACCTGCTAAATGATGAGAGACACAGGGCCAAGTCAATTTGATTCCCTCAGCTGACACCTAGCCAACCTCAGTCATGTCAGAGAGGCCAACACAGACTATCTAGTCCCAGCTGAGATGGCCCAGACCACAAGAATCCTCTCCACTGCACCCACCCTACTGACTCTCAAAACGGTGTGAAATAGCAAATGTTTATTGTTTGTGGGTCACTAAATTCTATGGCAGTCTGTTACACAGCAAAAGCTAGATGACACAAACAAATTTTATTGCCAGAAATTGCTAGAGGTCTAATTCTGCTTTTCATCACAAACAACAGTGGATATTTACTGTGTTAAATTGTTTCCTCGTGAGTTTTGTAATTTTAGAGCTCATTTCGTGAAACTTTGTTTACGGAATCCTGTGCAACCTGGGTTGAGAATGTATCAGGCATCCCAGACCAGCCCAGGAGCACTTTTTATGCTAATTTCTTGATTTGAAGTTTCCTGAATTATACAAGTGTAATTACAAACTACAAATCCCTGTGAATTCAGATTCACTGCTATAAATTCAGAGAACAGACCTTTTTTTTTGACCAAGAACTAAAGCCAAGAAAGACATGTTTTTTTAATCATCTTTCTCTACCACTTGGATATTTTGCTATTCCATCCTTTCACAGACAGTGTAGCCTTTTGAGGGTCCCTGAGTTATATATGCATGTGTTGGGGGGGTCTCAGTTCTGATTCCATGTTTCCATAGGCCTAAGACCACATCTCCTATCCTGTGTGGGCATTAAAATCTAAACCCCTCGGTTACCAAAACTAGCAATCCACCACCCATCCACCTCCAGCCAGGGCAAAAAAAGCATCCTCTTGACTATCTAAATAAAACATTATCTGTTCCTTTTTATTCCACATTTCTAGGTGTTTGATGGTTACAAATGCTATGCTTTCAAACTCATGGAGATAACTTTAACTAGAAAATTAGAATTACAAAGTTCAATCAAAAACTAAATGTCCCTAAAAACACAGGATAAAATTCCTGAGTTTTATGAGAATTTGGAAAAGTATTAATTATTTCCTTTGAATCCATGAGATAGCATGCCAAAATTAATTAATAGCTTAATAATAGTCTTGGGCAGTTCAATCCTTACTTTATCCACGTCATAAGTTCCACTGTGTCTGGGTCATAGAATTCCTGTAGTTCCGTTAATTCTGTCATTAGTCTTGGAAAAAACTAAAATGCAAAACAAAATCCCCAAAAAGTGTGTTAAGTAACTTGAAAGTTTAAAATGGTTCCAGAGTACTTAAAAAGACTAAGAGACAAACTTAAGGCAAACATTACAACACTATTCTCACAGGGAAAAATGTCATGGATTTCTTTGCTTTCTCTCTTTCAATGACCTGCTTATTCTTCTCAACCCAAATAATCTATCTTATGGTTAATTCACTGTGAAGACTCAATAAATAATTTTATCATTTCCAAACAATTAATCATCATTTATACCTTTCATGCACATACATACTAAATAAATAAGTAAATTAATTTTGGGTCATATAATTTGCAGATTTATTTGAAATTAGGTTCATGTTACATTACAATAAAAAAGAACATATCATTTAACAGATATCAAAATTTTGGAATTGCTAAAATATTTTTTAATATCAAGACCTATTTATTTGACAATTTCCTTTGACAATTATAAATTGAATTAACAATAGCATTAGATTACAAAAAATTGCATCAAATGGCATTCTAAAATTTTTTTAGTTCTTCTATAATGTTCCTAATGAAAACAAAATTAAATATTACTAAGAATATCACATTTTATTTTGTTTAAAATAGTGTCTCAATATAAGTTTCCTACCCACACATATAAACTTTTCGCTACCTTGTAGATAAAGTACATTTTAGTAATGTAAAATCTGATTTGTTTACCTCTTTCCATAAACTGAGACCTATTATAGTGGGCACAGCCATACTCAGAATAAGAGCCTAAAATATTAAAGCAAAAAGAGTTATGGATAAATACATTTCAGAATATACTTTAGATGTACTAGACACTGACTCTATGACCAATCACATATCCTTATAGTTATAAAAATTTCAGTCTGGGCTGGCCAGTTAGCTAAATTGGTTAGACTGTGGTGCTGACAATACCAAGGTTCAGGGTTCAATCCAAGGTTCAAGCCAGCGCAAAAATTAAAAAAATTCAGTCACAGAAAATGAAGTTAGCATAGAACCTAGTTCATTGAGTGAGACAGGTGAAGACTAATATGAGTTCCAAACATATTAAGCTGAAGGTAAAGTGAGGCATACATATTTACTATATAAACTTAAGACCAAACATTAAAAAGGTAATGCTTATAGTAATATTTCAAACAGCAAATTAATACTTGAAAATTTGCCATGAGTTTATGTTATAAAGAGCTTATAAAAGATACCGAACTGCTACATGAAAAGCTAACAACAAAAAAGACAATGAATTAACACAGGAAAAATAGGAAATATATATCAATATACTAGTATGTTAAAACAGGAATAGATAAATTCTTCTGGGAATAAGACTGGCAAAATACAACATGACTATTATTAAAGATAATTCATCATCTTCCTGCCAAAACCTGTTCTTTTTCCTATTACCCATGGCTGTTGGTGACCACACAATCTATAGTCCTACAAACAAAAAACCTAGAAAACATCCCTCCTCTTCTTTCTCTCATACTTAATCAAGCACTGAATCTTATTAATCTTCTTTTCTGACTACAGATGCTCCTCAATTTACAATAGGGTTACATCCTGATAAACCCATTATAAATTGAAAATAGAGTAAGTTGAAAATGTATTTTATACACTTATTCTCCCAAACATTATAGGTTAGCTTAGCCTACCTTAAATGTGCTCAAAACACTTATATTAGCCTAAAGTTGGGCAAAATCATCTAACGCAAAGCTTGTTTTATAAAAAATGTTGAATATCTCATGTAAGTTACTAAACACTGTACTGAAAATAAAAAATAGAATGGTTGTATGGGTTCTGAAAGTATGGTTTCTACTGAATGCGTATTGCTTTCAGACCATCATAAAGTCACAAAATCGTTAAGTCGAACTATCATAAGTCGGGGACTGTTGTACTTTTTTTTCACTCCAATATAGCATGGTATTAATCAAATGGATTTTGGAGTCAGAAAAACCTGGTTGTGAATAATGGTTTCCACACTTATAAGCTCTGTAATCTAAAGCAAGTTATTTAACCAATTTAATCCTTAGTTTCTCTGTCTATAAAATAGAGATAATAAAACTAACATTGAACAGCCCGTGCAATGCTTCGAACAGTACCTGACACATAGTAAGCATTGAACAAATTGAAGCTTCTAGTATTTCTGTACACCATGGCCTCCTTCCTGACTCGAGTCCATCACCCTTCAGCCTATCCTTCACAGAACTGTTAAGTGAGCTAACTGAAACATGCGACTCTCTCTCCCCCCATGAGGCACAAGCATCTCCATGCCTTCCTCCTGCCCACAGGGTAAGACCAAGCTCCACAGCACAGCACTCAAGGCTGCACTGACCTCACCCTCCCTCCTCCACCTCTCCAGTCTCATTTCTTGACCACCCTCTACCTCACAGTTCATGTATCAACAAATCTAAACGTATCATTCTTTTTTGTCTGTTTTTATTCCCTTTGATTATATCATATTCTTTGCCTACCTCTGTGTTTATTCCTTCCACCACAACTACCCTTTTTTCCCTTTACATGCCTAATAACTCATCATCTTTCAAATCTCAGATTGGAAAGTCTTCTTTGAACCCCTAAAGAAACTGAATTAAATAGCCCTTCTCTCTGTTCTAATAGCACCCTATGAATATGACTTTTTTTTTTTAACACTTCTTATTTGTTTTTATGCCCAGGATACTGTAATCTACTTGATGAAATTAAGCATTTTGTATTTATCTTTGTATTCCAAGTTTCTTGTACAGTGTTACCCTAGTTTTTTGCTTTTTGGTTTTTTTTTAAATGTAGATATATGGTGCAGGTAAAAATAACGCTGAAAGACACTGCTAACAATGATGATGCCTGAGGAGTGGGATGGAGGGATTTTCATTTTTGACTTCATATATTTCTATATCATTTGGATTTATTATAATCTGCATGTTACTTTTTACATAGCACATGGTAGGCACACTGTAAATGTTCCATTCGTATGAAAAACATACGATAGTTCTAAATGAAACCAAGAAAGATATTATAAAAAATTAACTCTTGACAGCCACTCACATTTACTGATTTGCTTATATTTTTACCTCTTATTTTTTAAGACATATGCATTCAAATGCATTACTTTTATAATAAAAAAAAAATTTTTTTTTTTTTTTAAGATGACCAGTAAGGGGATCTTAACCCTTGATTTGGTATTGTCAGCACCACGCTCTCCCAAGTGAGCTAACCAGCCATCCCTATATAGGGATGTAAACCCATGGCCTTGGTGTTATCAACACCACACTCTCCCAAGTGAGCCACAGGCCAGCCCTCAGAAGTTATTTTTAAAATGTTTTTCACAGTATCTATTTATCTGCCTATAAATCATAATGTGATTTACCCATAATATTTCAATTTTACTCAATGTGGTTTCCACTTATTAGCATTTGGTTTTATATAATTGGAAAAGAAACAAGTACTTAACACAAAGTAACAATGACTCACCAACAATATTGGGTGTACAGTTTTTAATCGAAGCCACTTGAAAAGTGTCATCCAAAGTTCAGGAGAACATACACCAAATGCTGCTAGCATGCACACGTAAGGAGTCCAGACATATTTCAAGCTGGAAAAAACAAAGAGTCACATATGAGACATCCTATGATTACATGGATGAACATATGAACATCATTATTATCTGATTTCTCTTTTCTGAGTTCTTTCCTACCAGCCATGAAAATACCAAAATGTTAAGGAAGATCAAAAAAGCTTAGCCTCTAATTTTCAGCAACAGATTGTTATCCAGCTCTTAAATAATCAAGATGGACACGGAAAAAGACAAAAAAAAAAAAAAAGAAATATTAATTGATCATGCACTGCAAGCTGACCAAAGTATTAGACAGCAAAGAAGAAAAACAAGACCTGGCTATAGCCCTCAAGAAGCTCTTTATCAAGATGGAATAAAACTGAACATTAGAAATATATGTATAAGAAAATTTACATAGGGTCTAGGGTTATGTGAAAGTAAAGTAACGAATTTGAGAAGAATGTAGTTAATGAAGGTTTTTAAAAAGTGAATACTGTACTAACTCAGGCCTTGAGAGAAGTAGTAGACATACATCAAATACATGCTGCTAAGACAGAGAATGCACTAGTTTCTTCTGGTCAACCAATAACTCCTCTTAACTTCCTCATTTCTGAAAATATCAATCTGTTCTTCAATACTAGGGTATAGTCAATACTAGGGTATAGTTTACAGCTCTAAGGGGCACTATTCACCTTGAATTATATGTATATAACATCTCCTGGAATACAAACTCTCTGCTCTAGAGATTAGCCCATAGATGCCAAATCCACCGATTTCTTTGTATCTACCTTTGTACTCCTTTATTAATACATTAAATGCAGGTCTAGTAATGACTAATCTTGAAGTAGTCAGGTATATAAATGATATTGCAAGATATCTGCAAAAACTTAATATAATGAAAAAATATGCTTTCTGTTGGGAAAAGCATCACAGGTACTGCTAAAATTACTGTAATTAATTATGCATATTAATAATAAAAAGATTTTTAACTTAGCGAAATCTTACACTGGATTAATATTCCTCACCTCTTCCTATATCCACTTTCATCACTCTACTTCAGAGCCTTAATTACTCCTCCTCATAGGAGTAATTTACCTGATCATGAGTGTGAGAGAAGGAACTGAACACACCCAGCTCAAACACTTCTCAGCCCCTAAATTTTGGATCTGCCTCCTGCACAGTGGGTGTATACAGCTGCAGGAAGGCCTGCAGTTTGGGGACTAAGTTCAATATGGGGTGGAAGACATTAGGAGCTCTTTTAGTCACACAGTAAGAAGTGTTCTCCAATACAAATTTTGTCACAAAGTTGTTATTTTCACCTCCAGCTGATTTAATCCTATCTCTATCTTAAGTCCAAACTTCAAAGAAAAAGATAACATTTATTGAACCTCTACCCTAAAAGCCCCAGTGTTAATTAATCAAAACAAATTAAGTTACTTTTAAAAATTCCAGAAATTAGGGACACAGAGGGGAGGGGAAGAGGTGAATTAATGGGTACAAAGCTACGGGTATATAAAAATAATAAGTTCTGGTGTTCTAGTTGACTATAGTTAATAACATATTGCATATTTCTAAATAACTAGAAGAGAAGATCTTGACCCTAATCACCACAAAGAAAAGATAAATGTTTAGGTGATAGATATGCTGTCCACCCTAAGTGAATCATTGTACAATTTATGCATGAATTGAAGCAACACACCATACCCCACAAATATGTACAATTAAATTTTAATTTTTTTTTTTTTCCTTTTTTCGTGACCGGCAACGGGATCGCAACCCTCGGTGCTGCGCCCGCACCTCGCTCAGCCAGTGAGCGGCTGGTCTGTATGTGGGATCCGAACCCTCGGCGGGAGCGCCGCCGCGCTCCCAAGCGGCGCACTGTAGCAGTGCGCCACCGGGCCGGCCCAAAATTTTAAAATAAAATAAAATTCCAGATGCACAAAAAGAGAAATTCCAGAAATTAATAACATGCAGGGTAAAAGCATTTATATAAACAAAAAGAATTATTAAATAATTTGAAAAACATAATTGCCATTTAAAGGCAATAAAAGACATGAAGTGTGGGAGAGAATGAAAGAAAAAATAACTACCCCAAAATCCTCAACAAGGCCTACTGCATGTTCGTTGCACTTTAGCCAAACTGAGCTCCTTTTTATGCCTTCCCAAAATGTGCCACAATCCTTCTTACCACAGATCTTGGCATATGCTATTCCGTATACCTGGAACACTCTTTACTCTTCTGTTCACCTGGTTCACTCATACTCAAAATTCAGGTCTTAACTCAAGCACCTTTTCCTTAGAGAACCTTTGTGATCTCCTTAAGTCAAATTCTGTTTGTATGTTCTCACGGCACCATTTACCCATTCTTCACTTACCAAAGCTGTAATTTTATTTTCGTATGATTAACATCTGTCACCTTCATTAGGCCATAAGTTACATAGAGATTGTGTGTCCATCTTTGCTTACCTCCAGCATCTAGCACAAGACCTGAACCTTAGAAGACATTAAGTAGTTTTTGAACAAATGAATGAAAAAGTAAATGCCAGTCCACTGTACTATAAACACCTTTGTAAACTCCAGTTAGATTAAGAAAGATTATAGGTTTTAAGTTTTCATAAAGTTTTATAAGTAAATTCTTGAATGTATCCACTTATTACCATTAGAAAGGACAATCTTTATAAAAATAGATCAAATAAAGCACACTTACCCTTCTATAACCATTGCAAGAGCACCCAATAAAATACTGTGAATTACATGATAAATTATTTCTGGCCTTTCTCCAATTCGTCCATCTTCAAGACTCACAGTTTCTTTCAGGGACTTACCACTGCAAAACCAAGAGCACCCAATAAAATACTGTGAATTACATGATAAATTATTTCTGGCCTTTCTCCAATTTGTCCATCTTCAAGACTCACAGTTTCTTTCAGGGACTTACCACTGCAAAAAAGAAACGTGCTTCTTTAATACTGTGAAAATACGATTGGCCCTCCCAACCCACAGGTTCCTTATCAGCAGAGTCAACCAACCACGAATGGAAAATATTAGGGAAAAAAATAAAATAAAATAAAAAATAACACAAATTTAAAAAACAATATAGTGTAACAACTGTTTACATAGCACTTACATTGTATTAAGTATTTTTTCTTATTGAAACATAATTGTATATATCTGTGGGGTACAGCGATGAGTATCAATACCTGTGCGCAATATGTGATGCTCAAATCAGGACAGTATTAGGTATTATAAGTAATCTAGAGATGTTTTAAAGTATATGGGAGAATGTGTGTAGGTTATATGCAAATATTACGCCATTTTATATCAGGAACTTAAGCAACTGCAGGTTTTGACTGGGTGGGTTCCTAGAACTAATCCTCCACAGGTACCACAGGACGACTATACATATTTTGTTTTATATATATATAAAACAAAAAAATATAGGTGTGTCTTTAAAATTTGAAAGTATATTCTGTTAGTCAAATACCTAACATGTATCTTTCCAAGTCTTTGCAAATGGCTTTTGAAATCTGAAGACAATGCTCTGTGAAGACTAAATATAAATTTTCAGGATAATAAAAAAGATTTTTTAGGTTCCTTCTCTAAAATCAATTATAACTCAACTAGTGACTGCTAAATCAGTATAGTTAAATCACAATCTGAATAAGTTCACAAAATTAAGAAATTACACATAACCTCCTTTCAAACATGATAAAAATATTGAAGAACAGTCAAAGTTTATCATTTAAAATCACTTATGCTATTAGCTTCATTTATATTAAATACAAGAAATTATTCTTACATGAGGTAAAAATGTGAGTAAAGTCAAATAGAATTATTAGTACTTTAAGTAAAAAATTTGGGTAAAGACAAATAGAATTATTCTTACATTAAGTAAAAACTTGAGTATATTAGTGAATGAATCTGTAAAAGTTTAACTGATTATTTAAATATCACTCCTATATTAAATGTAGACACTACATATTTAGGTGTATAAAATTAAATTTGAATTTTTCTGGTCAACTTATAATGATATGTTATGCTTCGACGAAAAGAGAATGGAATTTGAAGCTCTAAAACAGACACAAAAATATTAGATAATATTTTTATAAAATATACATTATATATAATATATAAAATATAATAATATATAATATATAATATATAAATATCTTACATATTTCTATATGATTGATTTCTATCATATAATAACATAATATATGATATATATAAAAATCTTTCATATTTCTTGATTCTCATAGGTACTTACTTAATTCTCCTAAAAATAACTTGTATCACAGAAAGGAAACAAATAATTAATACTAAAATATAGAAAGGTAATAAAGAAGACTGTGTCAATCGCAAAAAAAAATCTTGAGATGGAGCCTGCAGAGATTCTTGACAGAGGAGCCAATTCATTGTAAAATTCCTTTAGAAGACAAAAAGCATGATATTAAAATTACAGGTGTCTTAAATTACTGAACATAAAAGTTTTTGTTTTTAAAATCAATAAACCTAAGACAAAATACATTTCCTAAATCTGTTCACTTATAACAGCAAGGTCCTATCCTTTATAAATTAAGATAACAGTATAAGTAACCCTCCTCAACAAAGCACATGCTTTCATAAAAACAGCTCTAATAAATATAAAACTGCTACTTTTTATTACCAAGTAATATGACCATCTCTAAAGCTGAATACTGTTTTTAGTGTTTTGATTTCTATTTTTATCTGGAAGAGAACAAAAATTTCAGCTGGCCAACCTCTACATCTGCACTGTCTGATATGGTAGCTACCAGCTACATGTGGCTACTGACCAACAAAAATGTGGTCAATCCAAATTGAGGTATACTTTAAGTATAAAATACACCCAGGATTTCAAAGAAAAAATAATTTTAAAGAAATTTTTGTTTGTTTGTTGGCACCTGGCCAGTATGGGGATTTGAACCCATGACTTTGGTGTTATAAGGCTGCACTCTAACCAACTGAGCTAACTGGCCAGTCCAAAAAATGAAATTTTTTTTTTTTCCTTTTTGTCTTTTTTCGTGACCGGTAATGGATCGCAACCCTCAGTGTCACGCCCGTACCGGACCAGGACTGGCAACTGGATCGCAACCCTCGGTGTTGCGCCCGCACCTTGCTCAGCCAGTGAGCGGCCAGTCTGTACATGGGATCCGAACCCTCGGGAGGAGCGCCACCGCACTCCTAAGCAGCGCACTGTAGCAGTGCGCCACCGGGCCGGCCCAAAAAAAAAAGAAATTTTGAAAAGCAAAATATCTCAATAATTTTTACATTATTTACACATTAATATAATATTTTGATGGACTGGATTAAAGAAAATATGTTATAGTATTAAAATTAATTTCACTTGTTTCTTTTTACTTTTTTAAATATGGCTACTAGAAAATTACAATTACATATGTGGCTTACATTATATTATTATTGGACAGCCCTACTCTATACTGATAAATGTAACTCAAGTAGGACTCATTTTTAAAAGGGACATCTATTTATTAAGAGAGATATCATAAAATATGAAATGTAAACATTTTGAGAGCTATAAGAATCAGGATACTTTTATTGACCCTAAGCTAAGTATAATCAACAGACTCCTAATTATATGCATTTTTATCTGCATCCTCACTTCAATCCATCTCCAACCTCCAATCCTCAATCCCTACCTGTGGAGAAGGAGGTAAGAGATAGAGTGTTGTTCATAAGTGCTCCTGGATGGATTAAGAATGTAGATTTCACAAATCACTGGTTAAAGTTTAACAACTTGTCAAATAGCAATAGAGCTGTATTAAAGAGACTGCCATCAAAATTTTTATCTTCTATCTGTGATGAATGCACCTTCATCTGCCTATTAAGATTATTAATTCTATAAGGTCCAATTCAAATCCCAATTTAACGAGTATTCTTTCCATATCCCCCAGTCTCAATCTTTCCTTCCCCATATTCCCACGACACTTTACTTGCCCCTCTATTATACTGTCTAATGTAATCTGCTTTGTATTATATTGTATAAAGATTGTCATTTTTGTATCCCCAAGAATACTGGCCTACTATCCTGCATATCCAATAAATATCTATTAACATTTCTTGAGTAGGGCTGGCCTGGTGGCGCACTGGAAAGTGTGCTGCTTGGGAGCACAGCGGCGCTCCCGCCGAGGGTTCGGATCCCATGTGGAGACCGGTTCCCGCTCACTGGCTGAACGCGGTGCGGGCGCAACACCGAGGGTTGCAATCCTGTTGCCGGTCCCCGGTACGGGCGCAACACTGAGGGTTGCGATCCCGTTACCGGTCAGTAAAAAAGACAAAAAAAAAAAACATTTCTTGAGTGGTTCTTGAAAATCTGTCTCAACAGAATTGACTCCTGAAATTCTAGTGAACTCCAAATCTAATATCCAATTGGCACATTTAAACATAAGGCATTTACTGTTTATACCACTAACTTGTATAATTGTATAACAAGTATCTAATGAGATGGCAACATTCTTAAGGACTGAGACCATGTCACTCTTTTTTTTTACCTCCCATGTCTTCTTCTTAAAACACTTACTGCTAGTGCATTACCTTGTGATACAAACCTAGAACCTGATGTTCTAAATAAAGAGGCACTACGTAACATCAACTAATAAACACTTGTCAAAAGCAGACCTTGACCTTCCAAGACTCTAAGAGGAGCCCAAGGTTAAAAGGAAAGTCAGTGGAAAGACCAGTCACTTATGGAGGTCTACACCAATTTTTACTGATTGCCTCCCATGTGTCAGGCCTATATATATTTCAGAAAAAGACAAAGTTCCTACTCTTATGGAGCACATGGCCTCTTAAGGATCCTTTTATCTTAGTGGATATACATATATGGTTTACATACCAGAAGAATTCTCCAGTATTTAAACTATGTCAAACACTTTGTTAACTGTGATATATCACAACATGAAATTCTACACATAGTATCTTTAATACCATATAATCACAGCAACTGAGAATAAAGTTGCAAGGTATATTAGAACTAGAGAAATGGGTAAGTAAAAATATCCTCTATTATGCAAGTAGACACTATCAGTACATAAAATTATTTATTTCATTTTTGATGGAAAAATAAGCAAAAACAGATTTAACAAGAACAAAATAAAGGTACAACATTATTTTGAATTAAAAGCAATCTAATTCTGGTCCAATTAATATGAACCCAAAATGAAACTCTTTGCTATGAAATAAATACCTTACTGACCACTCTCTGTCTCTTTTTAATGTAAGCATATTGCTGATGTAGTTGTTAAAATTACCTTGGCTGTTTATTCATTTTATTTATTTTTTTATTTATTTTTATTTTTATTTTTGTCTTTTTCGTGACTGGTAAGGGAATTGCAACCCTTGGCTTGGTGTCGCCCGCAACGCGCTCAGCCAGTGAGCGCACCAGTCATCCCTATATAGGATCCGAACCCGCGGTGGGAGCATCGCTGTGCTCCCAGCGCCGCAGTCTCCCGAGTGTGCCACAGGGCCGGCCCTGTTTATTCATTTTAAATCTTTATTTATTCTGACATAAGGTTGTATCATTGTTCTTCATCAAGGGAGAAAGTTGCCTTAAAATACTGTAATGCTATTGAAGTTTAAGTATATCTAATTTATAAAAGACTTAAATGAGATATATTTTAAATAAGAAAAAAACTGTCATATTTCTTCAACATATTATAATATCTCAAATTAATTGTTTTCTAAGTGGTATATAATTAGGTATATACTTCCTTCACAAGTATTTTTGCTTTTTATCTTCTAGGTGTTACAGACTTAGGTAAACTTACATAATCTAAAACTTACTTAGTCATATTTAGTCCAAACTTTACTTCAAGGAATTTCAGCATATGCCCATTTTCCTTGTGTGGGACAAAGATCTAGAAGAGAAAAACACTAGTCTAATAAATATTAGCTGTGCTTATAGCAATATGCTTTTTTCCAATACTAGAGATAGAAAATACAGCAAGACTACAAAACAAAAATGTGAATTAAATCATACACGGTATGCCTACGAAGCAAGATTTATTGACATAAGTCAATCACATTACCTTATGACTAAGCATACAACTATAAGGAGGAGTAAGAAGATTTCAACCTTATCATCCCATCTGGCACAAATAATTTAACTCTTCTGAATACCTTTGACTTGTCTCAATTTATTCCTTACAGTGCTTAACGTTAATTGAGTAATGATGACATTTTAAATTAAATGAACAATATAGTGTATTTCTTTTTTTCTTAAGTTTATAGAGAAAAGAATCAGAATCCTATTTTCTCATCCATATGCTAGTTACAATTATTGTTCAACTCAAAATTATACTGCACCAACTCTATTAGCTTGCTATTTCATTTTCATTAAAATTTAACCCAATATATTTTATTATTCAATCTGCTCTATTACATGAACCCCAGACAGTTACTTACCTTCATTATAATATTCAATGTCACTGTCAAAGTACACACCAAGTAAAAATTAATCACTTTCACTATTTTAGCTACAAAAGTTCCTTTCTTCACATTCAGCTGTGGGGAAAAAAATCATATAAACAAAGAAATGAGGTATAAAAAATTAACAATTTAAAAATTAACCACAAGAATGATAAATAGGCAATTCTAATTACCTGAAGGCACTTAGCAAGCATTAAGGCTGCTACTAAACTTAATAAAGGAGACACCAATAAAGCTGGATTCTCAAACTGCAGTAAATATCCCAGAAAAAGAGAAAATATGTAGATTTTATAAACTTCATGAACCTGTTGAGACAAAAATAAAGTGAATGAGAATAAAACGAATTTTATTGTACATCTTTTCACTAGTTTTGTTTAGGATGGATTTGACTATAATTATATACAGTAAGTGCTCTACTATAATTTAGGGACAGTATTGTATAATGTTCAACCCATATTTTTAATGTGATGGCCTGTAAGGAATTGTTTTCTTCTTAGAACTCTCAGGAAACAAAGAGCTTTAAAACCATGAGTGTCTAAATCAGACTGGATGAACCTTCTTTAGTGTCAGACTCTGACTTAATTTCACTTGGTTTGCCCTGTTATTAAAATTCATCCATGCAAAATCAAACTGCACAAATCAAAAATCATAATCTTTAGCAGCCGTTCCCAAAATCTACCCCGTAAAAATATACTGCCAGGAAATGCACCATCAGATAAAAGTATTTTTGCTTTTGATCTAGTTAACAGTGAGCATAAGAAAGTTAAATTTGATGTTCTAATAGAAGATCTCCCAGGAATTTAAATGTCTTAGGAGATTTTTTTCTAAAATTAAATAGCATAGGGGCTGGCCAGTTATCTTGGTTGGTTAGAGCACAGCCTTATAATACCAATGTCATGGGTTCAGATCCCAGTACCAGCCAGCTGCTAAAACCAAAAAAAATTTTTTTAAATGAAGTTCCTTAAAAATTAAATTAAACAGTATGATAATTTTAAATGAAAATAATTTAATTTTAAATGAAATTTAAAATTAATTTTAGAAAGGGAAAAACATAGCATTAGTTAGGGGGAAAAACAAAACGCAGTGTGTTAAACATAAAAAAACAAAGACAAATAGAAAAAAAATCCATAAGAAGCCAAAGCAACTTTAAAAAAAAAAGATACCTCACTGTTAAAAGTCATAGCAGTTACCCTTGAGGGCTGAAGTAATGACTGGGAGAGAGCACAACGGTGTCTTCTGGGTAATGCTCTATTATTGATTTGGGAGCTGGTTGTACAGACATATGCCAGTTATTGAGTAACTCTGTCTTAGTTCCAAACCTCCCCTTCCATCCTCTGCCTTGTAATGCTGGTGCTGGGACTCTGCAATCTACATTTCTGCTTTTCTAGATAGTTGCCTATTAAGCTCTGCTGATAGAAAACGCTAGAGGGAGACTGCAAGGCTGGAGGAGGAAGGAGCTTGCTCCTTCCTCTTGCTTCCTGTTGGCTTGTGGTTCCTGTGAGCATACTTGGTTAACAATTCTTTTTGTTAAATTCTCTCTGTTCAAATAACTTAAATGTTGGTACTCAGGGTTCTGAACCATCTGAGTACATGGGATGAAGAAAAGGAAGAGAGATTTTAAGATACAACACTATAAAAACATTTATTCTCTGAATTTTGAGAATGATGATTTGAAATCATCATTTCAAAATGCCATAATTCACTAGCCACCAAAAGAAAAAAAAAAAAAGCCAAAATACCTTGTCACTTTTCTCCAGTGAAAAGATATCTAGCAGGAACAGAGATATTGCTTGAAGAAACAGGAGATAGTGGCTGTACTCCCACATCATCATAAACGTGTAAGTTGAAGCACTGATCAACAAGTAGCAAAACCTCTAGAGAAAACAAAAGAAAGGAACTAACCATCAATAACTTTATTACTATAAAAGTCTATGAGGTTGTTATCTCAAAGTTGCAGCTCTGTTATTGGCTGAACTTCAAGCTATATAACTCTCGAAACTTTGTTTTTAAATCACACAATTATTATTAAATCTGTACAAAAACAATAAGGTCATAAATAAGGCACTCTAGAGAAAAATCAAGCACTTATCCTGCAGCGTTCAACATCATATTGAGAATTCCAGGAAAACAAAGAAGGAAAAAAAAACAAAATTCAGTATTATTTTCTTTTATCCCAAATGAGGTAAAGCACTAAATATAAGAAAATTGTGGTTTTTACTAGACTTGGCTGATGAGCTTTTGTTGTTGTGAAAGTAACTCCTTTCACCCTGAAAACAATATTTTTACTCCCACGGTGCTTCATATTTTCCTAAGAGCTTCCATATTCATAGTCTGTTTATATCTCAGTTATTCCACAGACCAGGTATTACCTTTTTATTTCCTCTCAACAAAAGCATGGCCCTGTCTTTCCCCAGTGCTTGCATTGTCAGCCATATAAAGCTCTCACCTATTTTCCTCTGCTAAATACTAAACACAAGGATTTCATTGCCCTTGCCTGAAATATGCCTTGCTAAAATCAATTCTGTCCTTCCAAATGTCATCTCCCAAGTGATCCCTTAAAGTAACCAAGTCTGTGACAAATCCACTGTCCCACAGCATATTTCCAACAACAGTCTCTTCCTTCCTCCGTTGATCTACTTTTTATTCCAATTCCTCCACTGCCTGTACTGTCAAATGACCTCATTCTGATAAGAACAGTGAAGGAAAAAGATAATAAAGGCCAGATCAAGAAACCTTAGGTAAGAACTGTGTTCTCTAAAACTATATCTTTCATACTCAGCTTACTATACTTAATGATAAATTCCAGAGTCAGAAATACCTCAGCCATCAGCAGATAAAAGAATTTTCCAGCATCCTAAATAAGATTTAAGACCGGAGAAGAAAATGTAAGAGATGGCAAAATGCTGCTGGTGGTCCAATAACATCCACTACAAAGCTCAGAAAGGCTCTACATCGATAGAACACAAGCTTCTGCTCTTCCTGTCACCATAGCTTTATACAGGGAAAGTGTTCTGGAAACCTTCTAATGTGGAACAATCAGAACTATATAATAACCAGGCCTGAAACCATCATTCCCAGAGAAACCAGTTCCAGAAATCAATGAAAGCTCAACTCTAAACACAGCCTAATTAACCGACTAGCCATTTAGAGATTACTTTGGGAATTCTGGGGAAATGCTGCTACATAGTAAAACAAACTGCTAATTCCAAGGGTTTACTCTCAAACTACTCTAAAAACATGCAACGAAAATAAGTCTTGAAGACTGAAATATAAATCAAACACAATCTGGACAATTAGCTTAAGTTTCTCTTTCCCTGAACATTTTCAAAGTTCTGTGCAGTCTTATCTACCCCTTGCTCACAGTGGCTCACAGTGGCTCACAGTGCTTCACCTTCACTGTGCCTGTAGTGTAATATTTGTTATATATGTGATTTAAGTGACACATTAAGTAAGTTTCAGTATCAACCACAGATGTCTCTGGATGACTCCAGATAACTGCTCAAAAGATCTGAGCTTAGATATCCTGATGCAACTGGGACCACAAGATCTAGTCTCAAAAATGGGATGCAAAGTACAAAATATGTGATTAAAAAAAATACATGCTGCTGGAATACTGCTCAGCAATAACAAGGAGCAAAGCATTGGTAAATGCAACGACTAAGATGGATGTCAAGGGCATGAGGCTGAATGAAAAAAGCCAATCTCAAAGGATTACATACTATATGACTACTTACATAACATTCCAAAGTGACAAAATTATAGTGATGGAGAACAGATCAGTGATTGCCAGAGGTTAAGGTTACGGCTGGAGGAAGGATGTGACTTGTAAGGGGTGACATGAAGGAGTTTCCTGATGGTAATAGAAGAGTTCTGTATCTTGATTATGGTGATGGTTACTCAAATCTACACATGATAAAAATTCATGTAACTATACACACCTCCTTCTGACTCCCCATCAAAAGAAATGTATGTAAAAACTGGTGAAATCTGAAGGTCTGGACCTGAATTAGTAGTATTGTATCAGTGTTAGCTTCCTGGCTTTGACAGTGTATTATAGTCATATAAGATATTATCATTGGGGGAAGCTGTGTGAGGGATATATGGGAATTCTCTATACTATTTTTGTAAGCTTTGTGAATTTTAAACTAATTCACACTAAAAATAGAGACAGGAGAGGGGAGGGAGGAAGAGAAGTAGAGTGAACATGATTAAAAGATTGGGCAGTTTTGCTTCTTAAAGAATTGAGTTGTAAGAATGAATGGTTAAGAATACACCATAGTTAAGTCAGTATGTTCAGTATTTTTTTCCTGCTGTATATTTTTATAGAATTCTTAATATTCTTACCCCTTTAATACTTGCATACAGATATTTTGCTCTTGTTGTGCACTCTTGAGCCAGATAAGTGAGTGGCTAGTTATAATCATATAACTGATAAATACAATTTTTCCCCTTTATCTTAACATTAAGAGAGAAAGACAGAGAGTGAGTGCTGGGGAGGGAAAGGAGGATACTGTGGAGAACTTTCAAAATAGAAAAAAATAACTGTTTAAATAAAAAAAGAGAAACAGGCTGTAACCTAAAATAAAATTATAAGCTATTCTTGGATCCCTTCAAAAGTACAGGGTCCTTGATAACAATAGTGAACTGCAGAGAAATGTACTTTTCGCTGTATACCCATTTACACTGACAACTGTCTTCTTTACCATGTGTATAATGAGTATGTATTGCTTATTTAATTTAAAAAATGTTAAGATAAAAAAATTAGAAAGAGTAAATGCATAACATAGTAACATGGCAATGAAAAAAGATACTCAGAAAAATATGATAGAAAAGGGAAAATATAAGTTTACAAAAAAACTCCCAAAATTAATAAGAACAATGATTTCATTCAAAAGATAATTAAATCTTTTTTAGGCAACAAAAGAGTAGCTTTAGTTCCAAATAAAAGTAAACATAAAGAAGCTTAAGCAGTGCATTTCACTATACTGAACTTTTTTTTCAAAAATTGAAGAACTAGTCTTTCCTAGAAGACAGCTGCACAATCTAACAGAAAAAAATTCAGTCATAGATTCCTGACTATTATAGAAAATATTCTTCCTCACAAAGCTCTTTATGCAAATACAACAAAAAGGAAAATTACAAATATGTGTTCATGTTATTTTACACAAAAAAAGAAATAAAAATGTTATAAAAATGAAGTGAATGGGCCGGCCCGGTGGCGCACTGCTACAGTGCGCCGCTTGGGAAGCGCGGCAGGCGCCCCCGCCGAGGGTTCGGATCCCACATACAGACCGGTTCCCGCTCACTGGCTGAGCGAGGCGTGGGAGCAACACCGAGGGTTGCGATCCCGTTGCCGGTCCCGGTCCGGTACGGGCGCGACACTGAGGGTTGCGATCCGTTGCCGGACACGAAAAAAGACAAAAAGGAAAAAAAAAAAAAATGAAGTGAAGGTTGCTATGCTCAGGACATTTGTCACTGCTAAAAGAAGGAGAAAACAGTAGATTTTTTTCAGAGATTTCAAAAAGGAACCACAAAGTCCACCCTGTTTCCCATATAACGAGGTTTCATAAAAGCCTTTCCTTGGTCCCTCTGGTCTCTTTTTCTAGCCAGGAATTTTTAACCCAAGATAAGCAGACTGTCAAAGGATTGCTACATTTCAGTCAATTTCAATATATTTAGTTGCCTTTAGAATCACATTTATTTAATGCATTTAAAATTGTTATTCTGAGACAGAGTCTGTAGGCTTTGTCCAGCAGCCAAAAGGATTTGTGGTAACAGCAACAACAAAGTAAGAATCTAAACTAACTGGGACAGTCTCCTGAAACTTTCGCTAACCTACCTATACCTCAATCACAGAAAACATGAGAGTAAACAGAGAATATACAATGCTACCACCAAAAATAACACTGCTGTCATTTGTGGTCATATCTTATATCTTCATTAATATTTCTTTAGATTATGAGGTCATCACATCCAGAAATAAGAGAAGTGGTAAAATAACACTGGGACAGATTAACTTTCAAAATAAGATATTCTTTGTATATTTGTCAAACAACTGCACTAACAGAATTTAACATCTCTTTTCTCCTAAAAATAATTTACTGTCAATTATTTGTCAGATTACAGAATAACAGTTATAAGAAAACTACCTAACTACATATTTTATTATGTAGTAACAAGGCTTCACTGAATATAACTTAACTCTCAATATGACTAGCTTTGAAATTATGTACCACATTTGCAATATATCAGAATTAACTGTGATGGATAAAACAGATTTGTATCTTACCTCTGCATAAGTATTTAAGTTGCTTTTTAAATAGCCTGTAAGTGCAGCAACTTGGCATGCAAAATATGGTAATGCCCAGTTTTCTCTTAAAGGAATGGAGTACTCAATTCTTGTTGTATCTACCCTAAAATAAACCACAGATGAACAGCAAAAGCAAGACATTATATTTGTGTAACACTGTACTTTCCAAAGCACTTTCACACACATCTCTTTGTTCTTCATAACCATCTATTAGACCACTGCCTATACAGCATCTATAAGCAAATGAAGTGTCTCATCCCCACTCCCACCCAGGAAGATGCACACTGCTGTGCACTGCTTGGAGAACAGATGGGCCTCTGTGAGCATTTGAAAACGGCACGCTTGCTCTGGGTAGACACGGCCCCATGCTGTGGCACATAGCTTGTTGCACAGACTACCCTGGATTTCAGCCCCCACCCTCCCTTCCCTTAACCAGATGGCTACTCTTCTCTAGAGCGCATCTGCACTACATCATTAGCAGCCTGGCAGATCTAAAGTTCTTATCCCTCTTTAGAAAAGGACTATGAAGTTCAGAGAAGTGATGTGACTTAATCAAGGTCATACAGGTGGTAGGTGGCATAACTGGGATAATAATGCATATCTTCTGATATCAGTTTAATAATCTTTTCAGTCAGCAAGTTACCCAGAATTAATATTACAATAGTCGTTTATGTGATATAACTAGAAACTTTTGAAAATTCTCAGAATCACAAATATAGAAGTGTCTTTGTAGGTGCCTCCTAAGTTTCTCCTCAATCAATTTTCACTGAGAGCCTGTTGTATACTGTGCATCCTCACACAAGGGGACTATCTTTCCAACAATAACTAAATTTGGCTCTCTTTCACTCAATGGCTATTGTCCACACAAAAACAAAGGTGCTGTTCTATTTTTAGAAATTTATGAAAATTCCTGTATAACTCTCCTAGGTAATAAGAGATGGACATGGTTCCACGTAATTTAGTTTACTCAATAGCCAAGTGACACAATCCTACATACTGATGTCAGTTAGTAAACTGTATTTGCAATAACACTAATCATGAACCACTGGATTGTTTGCAAATAGACAAAATTACAAATATTAAAATCTCATGGACCAAGAAGCTATAATTGCAACAGCAGTAAATCCAGTTCGTAAACTGTATTTGCAATAACACTAATCATGAACCACTGGATTGTTTGCAAATAAACAAAATTACAAATATTAAAATCTCATGGACCAAGAAGCTATAATTGCAACAGCAGTAAATCCAGCCAGGCTCAGCATGATATCACAGACAAAAGAAATAAACTCAGACTTTAAAAAGCCAATGAATAAAACATCTTTGAGAAAGCAATTACGGACAAATTACATTACACAACATATATAATAAATCTTAAAAATCCTCTTTATTCATCTCTTCTAATCTCAGACCTCTAAGCACTAATAACTTTCTTTTTCTATTCCTACCCCAATTCCTGTCTCATTTCCCCTTCCTCTCCCCAGTCAGATCTTTTATTTTTTCTCAGAGTAGCATAATGTACTTTCTTATGTCAAGTCATCTATAGCCTTCTCTGGGCTTCTTCAAATTTACATTTTGACCTATTTTCTTTTTAGCACAATAGTTCAGTAGCTAAGCAAAACAAGACAAAAGATTTTCCTAGGAAGAAAGAGACAAGAACATGGTCAAAAAATACAATTGCACTTTAATATTTTTGTTCCCATTGATATGTATAACAGTACCAATCATTATTATAACAAATCAAGCATTTCCATTGTCCTACAATCCATTCAAGTATTTGTCCCATATAAAAATATTTTACATAATCATAATTCTTCAATGAATTTTTATTCTGCTTTTTAAACACATATACTTTGCGTGTTCCCCCTTATTCATACTTAATTCTTTTTTTAAAATGTATTACTTTATTAGAAAATTGGTATATGTTTGTTACAGAAATATTAGAAAATGCACACAAGCAAAAAGAAGAAAAATTTTAAAACAACTATAATCTCATCCATTCAGACACCACCACTATTAAACTCTTGTCCATCACTTAGCCAATGCAGTAAGATGAGAAAAATAAAAGGCATCAAGATTGAAAAGGAAAGTAAAACTGTTATTTTTCACAGAATATAATGTGTACATAGAAAACCCTAACCACAAAAACTAATAAATGTATTTAGCAAGGCACTTAGCCAATGCAGTAAGATGAGAAAAATAAAAGGCATCAAGATTGAAAAGGAAAGTAAAACTGTTATTTTTCATAGAATATAATGTGTACATAGAAAACCCTAACCACAAAAACTAATAAATGTATTTAGCAAGGCTAAGCCAATGCAGTAAGATGAGAAAAATAAAAGGCATCAAGATTGAAAAGGAAAGTAAAACTGTTATTTTTCATAGAATATAATGTGTACATAGAAAACCCTAACCACAAAAACTAATAAATGTATTTAGCAAGGCTATGGGAGACAGGTGAATAAACAAAAATTTTTTCTATATACCATCAATGAACATTATAATTAGCATTTATAACAGCATCAATAAGATCAAAAATCTATGAATAAATCTAAAGGAACATGTGAACTATAAAATGTACACTGAAAATTATAAAATGCTGACAGAAAGTAAACAAGCCCTAAATAAATAGGTAGATATATCACATTTTGTATACCATGGAATGGAAGACACAATATTGTTAACATGTCCATTCTCCCCATGTTAATCTATAGATTGCATTACATCCTTATCAAAATTCAGGCAAGCTTTTTTTTAAAGAAATCAAAAAGCTGATTCTAAAATCCATACAGAAATGCAAAGGGTCTACAATAGCCAAAGTAATTTGGAAAAAGAACAAAGTTAGATGTTTATACAACCTAATTCTAAGACTTAGTAAAATGTAATAGTTATCAATACAGTATGGTGTTGGGGTTAGAATGTACAAATCAACAGAAAAGAAAAAGACCAAAATTCTAGAAATAAATCCACGTATACATCATAAGTTCATTTTTTTTCTTTTTTTATTCTCTCAGATATCAATGTGTCTTGGTGGTTAGTTCATTTTCAAATAAAAGTGTTAAGTCACATCACTGGTAAAAAGACAGTCTTTAAAAAAATAATGCTGAAACAACTGGACATCTATATGAAAAAATTAATCTCAACCATTACCTCACATCACACATAAAAATTAATTTGAAATGGATTATACGCCTAAATCAAAAAGGCAAAATTATAAAGTTTCTTGATGAAAATGTAGGAAAATATTACAATACCCTTGGAGTAAAGATTTCTTGGACAGGACACAAAAAAGTACTAATCAAAAAAGAAACACTTGGGCTAGCCAGTTAGCTCACTTGGTTACAGCATGGTGCTGATAATGCCAAAGTCATGGGTTTGGATCCCCATACTGGCTAGCCACAAAAAAAAAAAAAAAGAAAGAAAGAAAGAAATACTTGATGATTAAAAGACACCATTGGGAAAATGAATAATCAAGCCACAGCCTAGGAAAAAATATTAACAGTACATAACATGACAAAAGATTCTTATCTAGAATATATAAAGAACCTGACAAATGAACAATTAAAAGATAAATACAATTTTTTTAAAATGTGCAAAAGACTTAGACAATTCACAAAAGATATGTGAATAACCAATAAGCACGTGAAAAGGTGTTCAGTATCGTCACTCATCAGGGAAATGCAAATTCAACAATGACAGACCCAGTGCACACCCACTAGAGAGGCTAAAGTCAAAAAGACTAATACCACCAAATGCTGGCAAGGATGTGGAACAACTAGAACTGTCATAAATCGCTGGTGGGAGGGTAAAAATGGTACAACCACTGGAGAATTGACTGGCATAATCATATATCTACCCAGTGACCCAGAAATTTCACTCCTAGATATTTATGTAAGAAAATGAAAACATACTCCTACATATTGCTCAACAATACAAAGGAATGAACTACTGCTATACACAATGTGGATAAACCTCAAACATATTATGCAGAGCCAGATGAAAGAATATATATACTGTATGATTCTATTTATATGAAAGTACAGAATAGACAAAAGTGATCTACGTAGTGATAGAAGTCAGAACAGTCATCACCTTGAGGGATACAAAGAAACTTTCTGTGGTTATGAAAATGTTTTGTATCTTGTTTTAGTGATTACATGGGTATATAAAATAGTAAAAACTCACTGAACTGAACACTTAAAATCTGTGCATTGTATTGTTTCTTAATTATACTTCAATAGATATATCAACAAAAAAATATTAGACTATGACTTGGCCAGTTTGGGCTACTATAACAAAATACATTAGACTGGGTAATTTATAAACAACAGAAATTTACTGCTCGCAGTTCTGGAGGCTGGAAAGTCCACGATCAAGGCACCAGCAAGAATCAGTGCTTGGTGAGGGCCCTGATCCTCATAGATGTCACCTTCCGGCTCCCTTCAACCTCTTCTATTAGGGCAATAATCCCATTCATAAGGGCTCTGTTCATGACTTAATCACCTCCTAAAAGCACCACCTCTTAATACTGTCACATTGGCCGTTAAATTTCAACATATGAATTTTGGGGACATATTCAGGCCACAACAGACTAGATAAAAATCTTAGTGACCTTGGGTTTGGCAAAGATTTCTTAAGTATGACACAAAAACCACGAGAAAAAAATAAAAGATAGAAAAAAAAAATCAGCACATTGGACTTCATCAAAATTTGATACTTTTTCTCTTCAGGCTGGCCAGTTAGCTCAGTTGGTTAGAGCATGGTGCTGTTAACACCGAGGTCCAGGGTTCAATCCCTGTACCAGCCAACTCCCCCTCCTTCAAAAAAGGAACTTTTTCTCTTCAAAAGATATTGTTAAGAAAAGGAAACCACAGGCTGGAAGAAAATATCTGCAATACAAACACCTAGCAAAGAACTTTTATCTAGAATATATACACATAAAGAAAAAGAACTCTTACAACTCAATAATAAGACAAACAATGCCCTAAAAAAAAGACAAAAAATTAAACAGACACTTCACCAAATAAACATAGACAAAGAACTTTTATCTAGAATATATACACATAAAGAAAAAGAACTCTTACAACTCAATAATGAGACAAACAATGCCCTAAAAAAAAGACAAAAAATTAAACAGACACTTCACCAAATAAACATACTGGTACCTTTCTGAACCCATGTGCTACTCACTTTCTTCCCCGTACCATGCTTAATGACAGTAAGAACCAGAAAGCTAACAGTGAGATGTGACAAAATCAAATGAGATCCCCATTATTCCTGCAGTGGCAAAATCCAGCAGACTGTAGCACAAACCAACACTTCAAAATAATAAGTTGTTAGATCAACTGGGGTCTACAGACCTGAGATACATTCAGAGATCAGCAAGTTTTCTCTAAGTTTAATTTTGTGTTCTTACTTTAATGATACTTAAAAACAGCACAGTATAAGCACAATCTAGATCATGTGGATGACCACCTTGGAACTCACTACTGCCAAAGGATTTCAGTGTTCACTTCTCTGTTTGTACTGACAATCTAGTTGGCAACACAGTACTACTTAAATTGGCTTGGGCTAATCAAAAAACAATGACATGGTCTTAATATTAAAGGATACATCGGCAAATAAAAACAAAACAATCTCTTGATCACTGTGGTAAAAAAATTTTTAGTAGACTGAACAGAGTGAAATGATGAGAACTCAGTCATTCATGGCACCCAGTTGTGTAGGTTTGTCACATTCATAAGAACCTGCTTCACTGGTACCATACTGACACTAAGAGTTGCAATTTGGTTTCAGAAAAATATCATTTTCATATTAAATTAATATTTTCAATTAATATTTTACTGGTTTGTTATTTCATTTAATTGGTTTCAGTTTTATACTAGCATAAGCACTTCTAGGCATAAGGAATGTTACCCAGTTGTATGCTTTATATTTAAGTAGCATTATAATTAAGATTATTTAAGTCAACACATGGAATCCATGAGAATTAATTAAGTTTTAAATATACATAACGGAAGTTTGAGAGACATTGAGTTAGATGATATATGCAAAACATATGTCTATGTGCATGTCAATATGCATGTCAATGCATAATACGTGAAAGTTGAAAACCATTTGTACACTATCAATATAAAGGCTGCCCACTTCCTTGCACTGAATTACAATCTACCTAACCATTCTCCTATACTAGGAAGAGCTAATTTTTTATATTATTACAAATCATTATTTATATTATTTGAAATTATTATTGTATTTTTTTAAATTATTACAAATAATTCTATAATAACAAATTCAAGTAAGGAACTTTTTCCCTTTTTTAGATTGCTTCCTTGAAATAAAATGGAATTCCTGGGGAAAACTACTACCTAAAATTGAGATAAATTTACCCCTACACCAGCATCTTGACTATACCAACATTATCACAGCAAAACCAGCATTATGTGTTCCCATTATTTTCTGCTAACTATACCTCTCCTACATGTGCATTTCCTTGCATCTTACCTCTTTACCGTTAACCAATGTACTATTTTTTGCCAAAGATTAAATTTAATAGAGACTTTTAATCAGATATAATACATCACATAATCAAGAAAACAATCCTTTCAGAAGGTCTATATTTTAAATAATGCAAATAATCTTGTTTTATACTAAACACCATTTCACTCTAAAAAGGAAGTCTTTCCAGACATAGTACTGTCATAACTTTCTGTGGTGCTATTAAATTTCTAAATTTTAGAAATTTTAGAAAATTTTAGAATTTTAGAAAAGTATGCAGCAACTTAAAATATTCTCTAATAGGCACTTTATGACATAATAAGAAATCATCTTATCACCCTAGCCCCCAGATTGGATTCTTTAATACCATTCTACACTAAAAGGAACCACAGCTCCATAGGGGTTAGGTTCATTAATTCAAAGCACACTGTCATAAAGACTAATTCATTAATTCAAAGCACACTGTCATAGATTAATATAGAGTCCTTACCTATGACGGTAAGCGACGTCATCAATTTAAATAAAAGAAGAAAGAAAACCTACATGTATGCCAATGTCACTATGTCTGAAAAAAGAGATATAAGACTGGTATATTATTTTTCAATTGTGTAACAAATGGCCACAAATGTAGTGGCTTAAAACAACACAAATTTATTATCTCACAAAGGCCAGCAGAGAATGGCTGGATTCTCTACTCAGTTTCCTGAAGCTAATATCAAGACATCAGCCAGGGCTACAGTTCTCACCAGGGGCTTGCAGTCCTCTTACAAGCTCACTGATTGTTGGAAGAATTCAATTCCTCCTCACTTCAAACCAGCAATGGCACAGTGAATCCTTCTCATGCTTTGAATATATCTGACTTTCCCTTTTGCACTCAGCTTTTAAGGGCTCATGTGATTACACCAGGCCCACAGGGTAATCTTCCTACCTTATTGTCAACTGTGCTATATAACATAATCACAGGAATGATATTTCATCATATTCACAGGTTCTGGGCTTAGGATGGGGAATCTTGGGTATGAGGAGCATTTTCAGAATTCTGATTATCACAGCCACAAAATATTGTAAGATCAATTAAAACACCTTTCTTACCTGTTAATAATGAACCATGCAACTGTAAGCATTCCTGCTAGCCATGTTCCACTCATAAGCCAACTTGTAACAAATAAAGCAGTGACATATATTCCTTGTAATCCAAAAACAATGCCAATATAGAAATACACTGGCTCAATAAACTCCTAAGTGGAATAAAGAAAGAGAAAGAGAATAGGATGACATTAAACAATTTGAGGATTCATAAATATGTGAGGAAATAAATATTAAGGTCAAAAGAAAAATACATACATTGCTACCAGTTGCTTGATATAAAACACTGGCGATAAGTTCTGGATATAGAGACATTTGCTGTACTGCATTTATAGTCTTCAGAGATACAGTTTTGTTATTGTGTGTCAGTTCATAAATACCTAAAGACAGAAAGATTTTTCTTCAAATTATTTATTCTGCCTTTACAATAATTAAACATGCCATTCATCGATAATTAAATATTTAATATTATCAAGAAACATACCAAAATATGAGACTCCAGGCCTCATTTATCCAATTTTTTTTCCAATTTTTTATTAGGTACAATAAAGAGAAATACATATATTCTGAAACAAATCCCCATATTCAAAGGCTCCAATATAGTAATATTTTATTTCAGACAAATATTGTTATCAATAATACAACTGTGTTTATGGTACCTCTTTCAAATGAAGGCGCCTTTAACATATCTTTATAATAGGAATAATAAATGGCACTGTCACCCTGAAATGTGATTTCCCGTTCAAGCTCCTAAAAGAAAATAAAATGATCATTTAAATACTAATGTCTTAAATTTCAGGTGCAATCTTCCTTCTCCCTCCTCACCTTCTTAAATTAACAAGGTATTTATTTATCCTTTTATTCAAAGACATGTTTAAATGTTCTTTAATCACTAGTGGCCATATCAATGAGGAGGTTAAACTTTTCAATAATCTGGCAATCGTTTTTACGCCACCGGGCCGGCCCTGGCAATCGTTTTAATGAAACATTTGAAGTTTAAAATGAATTGTAATTCATAAGTCATTACCTTTTCTATATATAAGGAAAATCTAGAAGGAAAACCTAAAGAAATACCTTGAGGATAGTAAGAATAGAAAGGCAGGTAATAACAATTGATAGTTGAAGTATTAGAAATCCCTGATAGAAAGATAAGTTTAAGAAGAAAGTAATATTTTCTATTACTATTCCACATCCATATGTATCCAGAACAGCAAGCCCTTAAATGGTACTTTTCAAGAGCAACAGATACTTCATCGGTTCTTTTCAAATGAACTTCCAGAAATGTAAGCAGGTCTTAAAATTCATAAAATTAGGCTATACAGAACCAAGAATGCAGTAATTGAAAACATTAGGAGGCCTTGTGCTTTTTGTGTCGAATCAAACTTTTTTGAATCTATACTCTTTTAAAATCAAACTTGATTTATTTTCATGCATAATATTCATCAATTAATACAAAAACAAAATATATTAGAGCAGTTTTCCCAAAGTCTGATCAACAGAACTTCCGAAGATGTAATGGGTATTACCTAAAAAGAGTTCTGTAGTTAAATAAGTTTTGAAAAGGGCTGAATTAAGCAAAGTTAAATAAATTTCTCTATTGCAAGACTTTTCAGTTTCATTACACATTAAACATTGTGAATCTCCAAGAGGAAGTCTTGGCCAGATCTATTTGACCAATGAACCCTCTTCCCCCCAATTTGGAGCTTACTATGGTCTGAATGTTTGTATCCAAAATTCTTATGTGAAAATCTAATCCACATTATGAGGGTATTGGGTATGAGTTCTTTAGTAGATGATTAGGTCACGAGGGCAGAGGCCTCATGAATGGAGCCAAGAGAGATTCCATGCTCCTTCCACCATGTGAGGACACAGTAAGAAGATGGCCCACTACGAACAAGGAAGTGGACCCTCACCAGACAACAAATCTGCTGGCACCTTGATTTTGGTCTTCTAGCCTCTAGAACTATGAGAAATAAGTTTCTGTTTTTTATAAGCCTCCCAGTTTATGGTATTTTGTTATAGTGGCCCAAACGGACTAAGACAGAGCTTACTGACCTAAATAAATTTCCTTAAAATGATTTTTATGAATGGAAACAGATTTGTTTCTTTCTAAGATTTCAAAGATGTAAACTCTCGATCAGTGCCTCTCAAAAATTTTTGTCTTTTGTCATTCCTCTAGTCCCTGGAAGTACTTCTCAAATTTACAGTGTATATGAAACACACAAAGATCTTATTAAAATATAGATTCTGATTTTAAAGTGGGGTCTGAGAGTCTGCAATTCTGAAAAAGCTCCCAAGTAATGCCAATGCTCCTGGGCCATATACAATGCTCTGAAAAACAACGCTCTTGATGAATGCCTTCTATATTTTCAAACCTTTGGTCATTCTCAGTTCTGCCTATAGAACAAAATCACCTCAAAATATGTTTTGAAATACTGATTCAAAGGCTGGTGGGGGCCTAAGAATCTGAAAGGGAGGTTATTTTTTTAAAGCTTCCCAGATGATACTATTGTATATCCAGCTACTATTAGCTAATCTGCATAACATTTTCAAGGAAAAATCATACACTACAGTAATAGCTAAATCAATACAGGTGTAGTCAGTAATTATTTGGTTTAATGTTTTAGTGGTGTCAGATAAATAGATGGCTTAAAAGCATTTAGTCAGTTTGACTACTTGCTAAAAAATAAGAACAACAAAAAATCCAGTTTGGGCTCAAAATTTAAAAACCCAAAAAGTCCAGCAAACTTTGAAAACAAACTTATTCAAAAGTCAAACTATGAAATTATGAATATAACTATAGCGACTAAAGAGTCTGTGAAATATATATGATTTAAAACTAAACATTATGGCTGGCCAGTTAGCTCAGGGGTTCGGATCCCTGTACTGGCCAGCCACCAAGAAAAAAAAAACCAAAACAGAACAAAAACCACAAATATTAAACATAATAATAGAGGTAACATCTTAAAAATATTATGTTATATATTAATTACTTTCAACCCCCCCTTAAACATTGTAATCATGTAATCTAAAAATTAAAATACTTTAATGCTGAAACTTCACAGATGGCTTCTGAAATGTGAGCTACCAAAACTACTAAAAGGCTGACTGAACTCCCTAACAATTCACTGTTATCAAAAGTCCCTAATAAATTAATTGCACAAAGGACAGCTCCCTCATAGTTTCTACTCTATGAAATATCCTGTTAAATATTTTAAGGCTGATACTGTGACTGTGTTCTCAAGAGAGTTTCTAAAGCATTTTGTTTACAAAAGATATGAATAAGACAGCACTTGTTATACTTATCACACACATATTTTGGCTCCCTAGAAATCACACTGCTCAAATTAATATCAAATACTAAAACGACTTTCATATGCTCAAAATTCTTCTTCTTACCTGCCTGTTGGAAAACCAGAATTTTCGTTCATGGTATGCTGATAAGTAGAGAGCATACATCATGCCACTAGTAACTGCTGCAAGACACCCAATGAAAATCTTTGCAAAGCGTTGAAATAATACATCTGAAAAAGCATATTAAAAGTAATCAAAAGGTAGTATGCATCCTTGATATGAGGTAATGAAAATGGCATTCTAACTCCATGGTCTTTCTCTCAAAAACCCATAACAGTCTAATCATGAGCAAAACATCAAATTCTAATAGAGGGACATCCTGCCATATACCTGACCAGTATTCCTGAAAACTGTCAAGGTCAAAAAGTAAAGCCTGAGAAACTGTCAAAGCCAAGAGGAGCCTAAGGAGACATGACAACTAAATGTAATATGATATCTTGGACAGGATCCTGGAACAGAAAAAGAACATTAGGTAAAAACTAAGGAAATCTGAATAAAGTATGGACTTTAGTTAATAATGATGTATCAACATTGGTTCATTAATTGTAACAAATGTACCATACTAACGTAAAATAAGGGAAACTGTGTGTGAGAGGGCATAACATGGGAACTCTACCATCTGCTCAATTCTTCTGTAAATCTAAACTGGTTTCAAAAAATTAAAGTCTATAATTTTTGCAAGATGAAAAAGTTCTGAGATCTGTTTCACAACAACATAAATACACTTAATACTACAGAAATATACACTTAAAAATGGTTAAGATAGAAAAAAAATTCAAGTCTATTAATTTAAAAAAGTAATCAAAAGGAATGTATGACCCAACATCTAAAAAAAAAAAAAAAGTCTATGGATTTCTTTTTCCTTTTAAGGACCTTTTTCTTTATTGAAGAATAACTTAACAAACTACAGCCATTTAAAGTATACAATTCAATGAGTTTTGATGATTAAGTTTTAAAAGATCACACACAACTGTTTTATATATATAAATGTAACTACTTATTGAAAAAATAACATAAAACCTATTTAGATTTTGTAGACACAGGATGATTCAGTCCTGCTATAGCCATTAAGTATAAGCAGCACAGGCCTAAGGGCCTAAAACCCAGTGTTCTGTTACTTAATAACTAACAGGTTTGTAAAAATCAACTTGTTGATTTATGATTTTAGCTAAACTAAAATCTTAGCTATTTTCAAAACATTATTTAATAAATAGAATAACTAATAGGGTAACTAGATAGATATCACTAAATTAATAAGAATTATATTCTAAATGTTTGAAAAACACTACCCCAAAAATCAAATATCAGTATCAGTATAATACAATTGTTTTAAAATTTCTGCTTCTAATAGCATGTGTAAAGCATTTGGCATGGCGCCTGGTACACAGTAAGAGCTCAGCAAATATTAGCTGTTATTATGCTACACAAGCATACTTGCAAAATACATGAAACAGTTAAAGCAATGTTGACACAATATGAACTATAAAAACCTAATAAGAAAACTAACCTATAATGGCAGTTTGTCAAAGGAGCTTCAAAGTTTCTAAATGTGTATCTTTTCTTTTTTTTTGTTTTTGTTTTTTCCATTAAGGCTTAAACAATGACAAACTAATCCTACTTACAGGAGCTATTATAAAAAGTACATTCAACCAATTTCTATATAGGAATGCCTTACCTTGAAACTAAATATTTTGCTTTTGTAAGGAGACAAAGATGGGACAGACATCAAGCTTTCAGTGTCTGGAATAAGTATATATTTTAGGAAAAAATAAAGAGCTTTGGACCCTAGAAATTGTCTTAAAAAACAACCATTTTAATTTGAAAATTTAAAAGTAAAAGATCTGACTTCTAATTAAGTTGCTAGTCACAAACCAGCCTAATTAGATAACTTCTATGTGCACCAGTCCCTTCATTTGTAAAATGCCAATCAGACACATAACAAGAAAAAAAAGATTCCATAAAAGTCACTATCAACAAAACAGAGCACAGTCAAAAAAAAGAAATTCAGGATCAATTTCACAAAAAGAGGTGGGAAAAGCATAAGCACATAGAAAAAAAGATAAGCAATACTTATGTTAAAATGTCAAGAGTACCTATATCTAATCTTGAATTATGGATGAATTATGGATGCATTTTATTTTTATTATTCTTTTTTATTATTCTTTTCTTTATTATCCACATGTTCTACCCTAAAAATGTATTTTTGTAGTCAGAGGGGAAAATACTATTTTGTGGTGGTTATCTCTAGATTGCTTAATTTTCTGTCTTATATTGCATTTTCCAACTTTTTTTTAATGATTCTATTAGCTTTGCTGTAGTTAAAAAAAAAAAATTACCCCAAAATATCAGTGGCTTACAAAACAAAGGTTTATTTCTCATTCACATTACTTATGGGTTGAGGTCAGCGGTGACTATTCCAGACTAACATTCAACTGCAGATTTCAGGTCAGCTCTGGCTCTTCTCCTTATATCTTCTGAGTTTCAGACTGGGATTACTCCCTATTTGGGACATGCTGTTCTCACGACAGAGGAAAAGAACAGGAAAGCAGGCAGAGTTTCTCCTCTCAGAACCAATGCATTGCTACTTCCACTCACACTCCACTGGCCCAGGCAAGTCACAACATAAGGCTGACAACAGGGTAGGGAAGTATAGTCTGCCTCAGAGAGCCAGTCTAAGTCACTTGGCAATGGAAAGGGATGTATAATCCACTTTTAGGGAAGGGAGCAAACATTTGGGAAAAATAAAATGGCAATATACAGTCTGCCTCCTTAGTCACAGATATTCACTTCCCTCCCAAAAGCAAAACACACTCATTTCTTCACAGGAGAGAGCCTAAGAGCAGCTTAGCCTGATTCCTGCCTGTAGATAGTTAGGGACTCTATGCCATTTTGAGACTTGAAGAGTTAGAGTCCTTTTTAATGTAGGGTGGTGGTTCTTTTGACAGAATGCTCTTTCTCTCAAAAGCTTAACCAGCAATTCTTCTCCCAGGTATCTACCTAAGAAAAATGAAGGCATATGTCCACAAAGAGACTTGTACTAGAATGTCCATAGCAGCCATAGTATTCATAGTAACTAAATACTCGATACAACCCAAATGTCTAACAAGAGGAGATGAGATAAACAATTATGATATATTCAAACAGTAGAATACTAATAAGCACTAAGAAGGAATGAACTACTGATGTTCACAACACTGACAAACCTTAAAATGATCACACTTTTAAAGGATAACATATTGAGCTGAATGAAAGAATCCAGACACCAGAGCATACATGTTGTATGATTCTATTTATACTGAAGTTCCGGAACATGCAAAGGTAATTATTCAATAGTGATAAATACCACAACAGTAGTTGTCTTGCAGA
Source organism: Galeopterus variegatus (assembly GCF_000696425.1). Lineage (NCBI taxonomy): Eukaryota > Metazoa > Chordata > Mammalia > Dermoptera > Cynocephalidae > Galeopterus > Galeopterus variegatus. Next base: position 226,613 of record NW_007728734.1, on the reverse strand, counting down.
GGTAGGGGAAATCTATTGGAAAGGGGCACAAGGAAACTTTCAGGGATACCGTAAATGTTATATAGTTTGTTTTGGCTGCATTCAAATATCAAAATTCATTTAATTAAACACTTAGGATTCTGTGCATTTAATTTTATGTTAATTATACCACAATTTCAAAAAATTAAATCATTCACATTTGCAAAGAAAATAAAAATTTTGTCAGATTTTTACCTACTTGATTCTGATCAGCCGCATGTACCAACAGCAACACCCATAATTTTTTCTAGATATGCCTCTCTCAAAGGCTTAATTACACATAGCTTGAGCTTATCAAACTTTTGTGTGACAACACCCTCAGTTCTTTTCCTTAAGTTCTGTGTCCAACTAAAGGATTTAGTAGGAACTACCACAATTCACTCATGCATTTTAACAAATTGTGTAATACTGTGTCCTTGATTTGGTCATTACCCTGAAGACTCATTTTAATCAGCCTTTGTTACTTAAAGTATTTCTTAATTTTATTTTTTATTGGTTGAAAAAGATAAACAGGTCTAACTTCAACACTACAAGTCCCAGAATTTCTTGGGTTCTCTATTTTCCTCTTCATTCCCACTTCCAAATAGTCCAATTTTATTCTAAACTCATGTCTTTCCTGTAGTCAGAGCACTCTAGTAACATTGTTTTGCAATCTGGTTACCTAAAATAATAAAAAGTTAGTATTAGAATTACAACTTTTCATAGGAAACAGTATTTCCCAATGCATAATACAAATCTTGACTTTCTGGCTTCCAAAAATAATTTTCTTGCTGCCAGCCACTGAACTAGATCTGTAGATAACCCATTGCCTTTATCTTATTTAGTAAATACAAATATAGGCCCTCAACTTTCTATGAGCAGGAAAAATCTGAGAAAGGTATTCAGCACCCAAGAATAACATATTCTCTTCAGATATGGTCATGGAGGATATGGAAAAGGAAGGAACTCCAGAAGATAAAGCCAAGGACCATGGAGAACAAAGAACTGGGAAGCAACTCCCAAGAAACACAATTGGAGCATAATCATGAAACACACCCTAGAAGTCCTCATTTACCTAGTAGGATTTCAGAAATTGCTATGGAACAGTGGCTGATGGGTGTCTCCTACTCTTCTTTTCTGAATGAAAGCATTTATTTTGGTTATCTGTTCCTGTCCAACAATGTATAGTGAGAGAGGGGGCAAGCACAGAAAAGAGCTAACAGAGCAGGCCTGAGACTGCTTTCCTAAGGCTTAGTTGCAAGGTAGGCTGGCATCTGAGAACCTGGATTTCAGGAGGGTTCCCACCATTCTCTAGCTGATAAGAGTGTTTTATTGTGCCTACTCTGTTTGTGCAATGTAGTTTATGCTTTCCTTCTGGAAGTCTAGAATTTTGGTACATGGAAGGCAGAGGATATCTACATGATCAGCCCACACTAAAAACCCTGAGCACTGAGTCACTAATCAGCTTCCCTGGTAGACAAAACTTAACAAATGTCACAATTGGATGCTGAAGAAATCAAGCACATCCTCTGTGACTCCAATGGCAGAAGAATTTCGGAAGCATGTGCCTGGCTTTTTGCAGACTTCACTCCATAGGTCTTTTCCCTTTGATGATTTTGTTTTATGTTATTCACTGTAATAAATCATAGAACATAACATAGTTGTACTCTCAGCTGAGACCTCAGTCCTTCTAGCTAATAACCAAACACGGGGATAGTCTTGGGGACCCCTGATATAGAGCAGATAACTGATTTTGTTTTATGTTATTCACTGTAATAAATCATAGAACATAACATAGTTGTACTCTCAGCTGAGACCTCAATCCTTCTAGCTAATAACCAAACACGGGGATAGTCTTGGGGACCCCTGATATAGAGCAGATAACTTGTCTTTTTAGTTCGTAGGTCTCTGGAAGAGAATGAGTCATAGTTGATCCTGCTATAGATAAGGTTTCAAGATTGATGCTGTGACAAGACTTTCTTAGGATGGGAGAGGGAGTCAGCATATTTTATCTCAGGGAGGGAAATAAATATTTATGACCAAAAGGACAGCTTGTGGTAGACTGCATTATTCCCAACTATTTTCTCCTTCCCTATAAGAAGATTATAGTGAGAAGATTATACATTTTGGGACTGGCGGGTTAGCTCAGTTGGTTAGAGGGTGATGCTGATAACACCAATGTCCAGGGTTCAATCCCTGTCCTGGACAGTCAGCTGCCCAGAAAAAAAAAAAAAAAAAAAAAAAAAAAA
>NW_007728734.1:222026-223584 GCF_000696425.1 Galeopterus variegatus | reverse complement strand
CATCTCTCAAGAATATATATTAGCAATGATCAAGGACCATACAAATAATCTATAAAGGATCTATAATACTATATTTTCTTGATTATAAGAGGCCATACATTTTAAGACACTGTTTAATAACAGTTTTTCAAGGCGAAAAAAAAACTATCATATTGAATGCATGCTCTGATTTTAGTAGCATTAAACTGTAAGAGCAAGAAGGACAACTTGGGAAATACACTATTCACTTAAGCCAATCTCCTCAACCTTGTCCCCAAAACTAACTTTTTGCTTCTCACCAAGAAAAAAACCTAACTGAATACAAATTTCATTTCATTTCCTTTATATTGATCTTACAACTTCATAATTAAAAAACAAAGCCAGGCATCTCTAGGTAGAAAAACAGCAAAGGCCAAAGCAATGAACAAACTAGATTAGTCGTGACAGAAGAGATGGAATTCAAGTTTCCTTTACACTATCTTATATTTTTAGAATTGTAAAGAAAAAGTCAAACTAAATGAAGATAACATATTTGCAAAATAACCTGCTATTTCAGTCTCCGATCAAGTGATCTTCATATGAAATGGTTAAAAGGGCTAGGTGCAAATGTCCATCCAGACTGTACAAGAGTACTTGAAAAAGTTCAGGCTGGTTGGTTAGAATGCAGTGCTGTAACACCAAGATCAAGGGTTCAGATCCCCATATTGCGCGCGCGGCCGCGCACACGATTGCTTATCAGCCTACCCCCCACAGATTTGCAATTAGTCAGAAAAGGAAAATATATCAAGATGTGTTCCAAATACTATACAAAGGGCTTTCAAAAAGTTAATGGAAAATGCATATCATGAAAAAACTATGCATGGTTTGCATAATTTTTTTTCATGAAAATAAACTCATATTAACTTGTTATAACATGCCAGAACAGGATCTAGTTTAAGGCATTGAGAAAGATAAGACGTCAGTGGAAAAGAACCCCTATCAAAGCAAAATGAATCCTGCTAAAATTGAAGCAAGAACAAACATTGAACTTATGGTGAAGCTTGGGTGGAAGGATGATGAAATCGTTGATGCTTTACGAAAAGTTTACGCAGACAATGCCCCCCCCCCCAAAACCAGCAATTTACAAATAAATAGCTTGTTTTAAGAACAAAATGATGTTGAAAGCAAAGCCTGCAGCAGCAGACCATCCACATCAATTTGTGAGGAAAAATTTAATCTTGTTCATGCCCCAATTGTAGAAGACCAACGATAAACAGCAGAAACAATTGCCAATGCCATAGATATCACAACTGGTTCAGCTTACACTGACTGAAAAATTAGGGGCTGGCTGGTTAACTCAGTTGGTTAAAGCACAGCCTTGTAACACTTTGACTGAAACATTACAGTTGAGCAAACTTTCTGCTCTATGGGTGCCAAAACTGTTACGCGCAGATCAGTCACAGAAAAAAGCACAGATTTCGGGCCGGCCCGGTGGCGCACTTGGTAGAGTGCAGTGCTTGGGAGCACGGCGGCGCTCCTGCCGAGGGTTCGGATCCCACATAGAGACCGGTCCACTCACTGGTTGAGCGCGGTGCGGGCG
>NW_007728734.1:219498-220687 GCF_000696425.1 Galeopterus variegatus | reverse complement strand
AAGAACTTCTTGAAGTCCCCTTGTACTGCAACCACAATAGAACCAAGGAAACAAGTAGAACTACATTCTTCCTTACCAACTACAAATAGCTTTTGGTTTTGAAGCTGTTTTTAGGTACAGTGTGTTAAATTTGGATCAGCTTTAACACTCTGGAAACTCAAAGAAGAGGAGGCAAATATGAAGCACACATGAGCACAGAAACAGAGCAGGAAGTCACAGAGTGGTAAATACTTCTTACACTTAATTTTTAAAAAACTTATTTTCCACTGAATTCTTGAAATTCCCTTCTTGCACTCTTGGTTCAAAACTGCTTAAATCAACATACTTCACATTCACAGCTCCACTCAATATGGTAAAAAGTCGTGTTTTCCACCAGAATGCAAAATCTTAACTGCTCAGTCAAGTGACTCACCATACTCACAATATACCTGTTCCTGAAACGAGTAGGGGTATGAAGTTATTACACCATGAATATTTCTTTATACTATCCATCACTAGCTATGTTTCTTCCAACCTCGATTGTTCTCTCATACCTATCAATTTCTATGAATTAATTCCGCTAAATGAACTAATTTTCTTGGTATCGGCCCTGAGAGGAAACCTTTCTGCACTGCACCCACTTTCACCCTCAAAGTCCTACTGGTCTCTCCATCCCCCAAAACCACTTACATGCCCCTGCCTTTTGCCATTTTCCCCTAAACCATAAGGGAACTTGGCTTTCTTCGGTTTCTGCCATGTTCGTCCCCTCCCAATTCTCCTTGCCATGTTTATCCCAAATCCCTGCCTCTATTTATACCCGTAGCGTGCGTCCCCTCTCACCCTGTGACTTTGTGTTTGTCAGTTATCTACAGATTTCAAAAGAGCGCACTCAGAATGAGGGGCATTTGGTTAAACAACCATCATATTCAACTATGCACTCAGAACCTAAACCTACATCTTCTAAACCAAACTATGTCCCCCAGCCCCTTAGTGATCTGCTCAGAACCCTCCCCCACAACCGCTCCCCCCACAGCTCCCTCTCTTGCTTACGATTCCAAACTTTAGCTGCACCTTGGCTTCCCAATTTGGCCAACAAAACTTCGGGCCATTCCCTCCGCTCCTTCGGAATTTCCCCGCAAACCTCTGCCCGCCGCCCCGCTCCTTCCCGCCCTCCCCGTGCGGCCGCAGCCACCGGCCGCCCGCAGCTCAG
>NW_007728734.1:216903-218352 GCF_000696425.1 Galeopterus variegatus | reverse complement strand
GACCGGCCCTCGCGGCCGCTTCCCCTCCCCCTGCCTGGGGCAAGCGACGCTGGTGCTTCCTGCAGCAGCCCCTCCTCTCGCGCGTCCTTTCAGAACAGTGGGGGCCTGAGCGTGCTTTCCGCAACCTTTGTGATTCGACTCAGCAAGTCACAGACTATCAAATGCTACACCGTCCAGATCCAGCCCCTGTCCCCGCCCCATTGCAGGAAGAGGAAGCCAAGGTCCAGTGCGGTGGAAGTCACGACACTTCTCAGAGTCAGAACTAGAACTCAGTGCTCTGAACGGCTCTCACGGCCTGCCTTCTCGTTGTGGTTTCAGAGCACGGCAAAACCTTCTGCGTTGGCGCTTTGGTTAATAGGCCATTTGACCGTTACAAGAAAGAAGTTTGCGCTAGGAATTTACTTAGTCTTTTTGAACATCAAAACTGGTTAAACCATTTGTATTTAATTATATTGTGGGGGAAAATAATAAGACTGTAGTCTGGGGGGGGGGAGTGCTTTTAGATATTCTACAGCAGTAGAACATAGTTTTAAATTTGTTATACTGCTTATGTCTTTTATTAGACCTGGTATTCTCCAACAAATACCAGGACCTTTGCCTAATAGTACTCTGAAGTAAATTTAGGAACTGACGAAAAGCCCATTTCAGGACGGGAGAAACAAGCACAAAAACTCACTGAAGTCATGGGGTAATTATGGAGGTCCCATTATGAGCAGGGAGCAAGATTCTCCTAATAGCACCTTTATTAAGTTAGGATATTTGGGGAGAAGCTATCATATTTCAATGAGGTGCAGAAACAGTTACAGGAACTCTGTATGTTTTTGGTTGCCTGTAAATGCCTTTTGCCTTCAAAAACATGGCACCAGGAGTTAGAAACAGTAGACCAGAAGAGGCCTGGGGTCAAAGCAGAGAGAACAGAATATATGGACCTTGAAAACCACAGGATATGGCAAGGCTCCTGGACATGGGAAGCAGATTTCCAAGTGTCTTGCTTATTATATCAGCTGCACTGGAAGAGCTACGCCTCATGGTAGACCACTGCAGTGGCTATTGAGGGCGGCTGTTTTCCAGGTCTAAGGTCTTGAGGTGATATACTGAATGGTAAATTTGCCTGCTCTATATAGTAGTGGGGGAAAGAAAAATGATAAAGAGAAAAAATAACTTCTTAAAATTAGAAATAGAAATATGAAAGATAGTTACTCAATTATCAGATAGAAATCATTAGATGAGTGATTACATTCCCTAGAAGAAACGTTCTTCCCTTGAACCCTAAAGCCTCCACATAAGGATAATGAGTAGAGCAGCCTATCCCCAAACCAGTGTAACCTTGTGAGAGAAAAAGTCCATTTTTTATTCAAATATACACTTCATCAAAAAAAAATAGAACCGTGGGCCGGCCCGGTGGCACACTGGATAGTGCGCAGCTTGGGAAGCGCGGCGGCGCTCCCG
>NW_007728734.1:203259-215826 GCF_000696425.1 Galeopterus variegatus | reverse complement strand
GGAAAAAAAAAAAAAAAAAAAAAAAAAAAAGAACCGTAACTGCTCAAGATATTGCCTTGCAGCAGGCAGGCATAATAGTTGAGTTTTAGTAGGTCATTGCATAATTCCATAAAGCCAGCTGCTTCCAGATGGTAATGCACATGGCTAGTGGAGATATGGTCCTAAGAGGACATCAGATGATAACTTGATTAACTATTTTACTACTGTAAACCATGGACTGCTAGTTTCTCATTCAGAATTTGAAGTCATTTCATTACCCTTTGCTTCACCTTGACCAATCCTAAACATACCACATTTTCTCAAATGGTCTTTTTTTTTTTTTCTTCCTTTTTGTCTTTTTTTCGTGTCCGGCAACGGATCGCAACCCTCAGTGTCGCGCCCGTACCGGACCGGGACCAGCAACGGGATCGCAAACCTCTCGCTCAGCCAGTGAGCGGGAACCGGTCTGTATGTGGGATCCGAACCCTCGACGGGAGTGCCACTGCGCTCCCAAGCGGCACACTGTAGCAGTGCGCCACCGGGCCGGCCCTCAAATGGTCTTTTAACTTAACAATCTGTTCTCAAAAAACAATATGATTTTCTACCACCTCTAGAAGTTTGAGGACCCCTTCTGTATGCAATGGATATTTTTAGAGAGTAATGTGAAATGTTCTTTTTTTAAGAAGTTAGTTAAGTCTTTTAGAAAATGTAGACTAGGAGGCAATTTTAGTAAACTGGGTAAGAAAACAAAAGCCTGGATGGAATAAGGCAATGGACATAAAAATGTTCAAAGATAATGAATTCAAAAGATGCTGGAAATAAAATCTACAGGGCCTGATGACAAATCAGATGTGATAAATGATGAGTTGAAGTTGATTCCTGAGGTTTCTGTTTTGAAATTAATCATGTGCTTTCTATGTTCAAAGCAGTGTGCTGCCAAGATATGAGAAAAATATAAAACACCCCTGAAGATTTCTCTACTTGAAACCAAAGAAATGCATGCAAAGTCTATTTCAAAAACATTCTTCTGGCAAGTGTTTCACCATGGGAGTAGTAACAGAACATAATTAATGTGAAATCCTTGCATCAGTTCAGCTTTTTTTCTATTAAAGATTTGGAACTTTGTTCAATCTTAAAACCAAAAGAGCACAACGATTTGGGCAGGGGTAATGTTTTCCACCAAAGTTATGACTTATCACTGTAACAATTTATGTGTAATAGGGAAACTGCCATGACATTTCTTTTTCTTTTATTTAATACAGTTAGTACAAAGGAGGGAGTAAAAATCATTCAGCTCAATTCCTTCATATGGAAGGCGAAGGGATATTCAGGGCCAAAACTTAAGCTGGTAATCATAAAGTCGAGAGAATATAGTATAAGCTACAACAAAACCACTGAGAACATATATGCCCAAACTATGAACCTAACAGATGAAACTTTGAAGTCCTTTACATATTCTAGTCCTTTTTACTCTCGTTCTTCCTTCCTTCCCTATCCCCCTTTCTCAATTCCACATCCTTCTGAGAGGCTATTTATCTGCCATGAAGACAGCAGCTGCGCCAGTTTCTATTCCAGGGAGACGAATAACTGGAACACTAGCATAGCCCAGTCATCTCCGATTCTGCTGAAGGCAGGGAATAGCCTGAGCAATGGTAAATGCCTGCCAGAGACATCAAAGCAAGGAGGAACTTGGGTGAGAACCTCAGCTTGCCTAGAGAATTCTGCCGCCTTCTTGCACTATGTGATGACAGAAAGACCAAAGCTGAAGTAGAAAGCTGAAAGTGATTGCTCCATTTTTGTAAATGATGTTGGCAAGGACTAGGACTGAAAAACATTCTATACTTCATCCAATGAATGCTTAGCAAGAACATATTGAGTGAACAGAAATGTACTAGACATTGAGGGAAATAAAGGAATACTTCCTGCCCTCGATATTACAATCTAATTTCAGAATGGATACACTTGAGTTCTATATCATGAATGTTAGGTCAAGTGATACTGACAATATATGTTGCTATGAAATGTGAGAAGTCAGGCAAGACTTAAGCTGGCCCCCAAAAAGTGGGTAAAATTTGAATTGGAGAGGACATTAGAGAACTCAGCATCAGGAGAGACAGAGTAATTGGAATAAATAAGGAGTGCATGGGATTCAGAAACATTCTAGATCTTACTAGTTTTACATGGCTTGAATAAGCTTTCAAATTGTCAAGTAAGTATTCACTAAGACACAAGGATCAAATATTAATACCTGTGACTATCAAAACAGTTAAAAATTCAAAGTTTCAATGATTTATGCTGTAATGATGGTTTGACCACTATATTGTGTACATTTATCATTGATACTTTTATAAATACGTACAGTAAGCTTAGGGAAAAATCCTACCACCTCAGGGTACACCCCTCCACCATCACCATAATTCTAATAACAAAAAAAGGCAAACATTGAGATTAAACAGGCAAGTTTTATTATCAAATGTTAACAACTCTACAAAAAAATCAGTAGTACTGTAGTAAGTATTACTGCCTATCTTAAAGTCTTTCAGAACTTTGGGCAGACAGCATCTTAAGGCATCAAGTATAAAGAACTTTTTTTTTCTGATCCTAAGTGCCAGTTATCATGAATTTTCACACAAAATGTGTTTTTCCCCCCCTACTGCAGTTAAAGGGCATTGCTGGTCAGGTGAAGAGAGAAACGTTTGGCTCTCCATTTAAGGTATTAAAGTAATGCTAAGTAAATAAAAATAGCAGCCACATAAATCTGCATGGCATTGCATCCAAGCAAAGGACAATATAACTAACTTAAAGAAATATCAACATTCAATGCACTTAATCAAATTCTGTTTTCTTCTTTGGAGTTATATGAGGCAGCAGTACTAGCTAGCTAGTGTCTAATATTGCACTTTTGTAGCATAAACACAGCTAAACACATAGTGCTAAACACTGACAGCATCAGTGCCTGCTCTAACTGCAACAGTGTTTACTTCTCAGTCTACCATGCTGACTGTAGTCCTATGCTTTTAAAAGTTTTATTTGACTGTTAAGGCATTAGAGAAAAAGGTTTAAGGCTATCTTAATATATACAAGCATTCACTTCAGTTAGTATATTGCTCTCTAGAATACAGTTCAAATAGTTTCATTTGTGATATTAAAAACTATGGAATTTCTCTTATTAAAGTCCAAACCATCAATAATGAAAAAGTACAATATAAAATACACATGAAGCCACAATGTTCAGTTACATTTCAAACTAGAAATTACTAACTACATGTAGCTGCTTCATTTTTGGTTTCGCATTTTGGCCCCTAGTTCATTCCTGTTTACAACTGGTTCCTGCTGAGAAAACGTTCCAAATTTTTTGACTACATATGTTGAGTGGAGGGTGCACCATTTCTTCTAATTTATCCCTAGGTGTTTTTTAAAATGGTTATAATTGTTTTTTAACTATATAACACATGATGGCCGAGAGACTAGGAAAATAATTCATTTTATTTCATCACTTTTAAGTTCGTGATTTAGGTATTTCAAAATCTTATTCTTGAATTACTCAGCAAGAGGGCATGATTGTGTAGAAGACGGGAATGGAGAGAAAAGAGTGGAAACACACAAAAATGAAGCTTCTATAACAGAGTTCATGGTAGAGATGGTAGACACTAGTGGAGTATTTTTTTTAATCCAAGACTTAAAACTTAGGAAACACCTATGATGCCACTTTAGCTGGAAGTAATGGAGACATCTGATTTCCAATTCACATTTTAAATGCCTATTTGCAATCAGCAAGGAGCCAGGTACAGCTGCCTGATGCCTGCTATAAGAATTTGGCTTCACTGGCTCAAATTTTTCACTCCACCAAAAAATAAGGCACAGGCCTATTGTCCAATTATGTATGCTAAAAATACTGGAGCCTGAGTGTAGACAAACTTCCCCTGAAATTGCTAGAAGTTTTCTTGTGTCTGATGGTTTCAGGATCATACATCTTTCAAACACTGCAAAAAATAAAAAGAAATATTATAGTTTCTAAATTTAATTCTTAGAAGCCACAAAAATGATTTTGAATTCTAAAAAGACTAAAAAAGTTTTAAGATAGTTCAAATTTTTATTTCACACACAGTTGGCATTTACATGGCAAATGCTTAGGGAGTACAGCACTGTCAAAGGAAGTTTATGTGGTATACACAGCTAGCATTTTCCACAACTTCCTATCCTTTGTATTATCGTGTGTTTAGCATGTATGTTTTCACCTCCTACTCAGCTCCCTTGTGGAAAGACTATTTCATTCATTCCTTAGTCTGGGTCCTCATTTATCACAGCACTCTGATATTAGAGGTTCTATACCATTACCAAAATAAACAAAACCATTAAGACAAATTTTTAAAATTAAATTCTAGTACAAGAAATTTCAAGGGGGGAGAGGGAAGTGGGAAGATGTTAGTCAAAGGATATGTAATTACACTTAGATAGGAAGAAGTTCAAGAGACCTGTTGTCCAGCAGGGTGACTACAGTTAATGAGAGATATACTTTTAAAAAATGCAAAGAGAGTAGATGTAAAGTGTTCTCAACACGAAAATGATAACTATGTGAGGCAATGCATTTGTTAATTGGCTAGATTTAACCATTCCACAATGTATATATACTCCAAAACATTATGTTATACATGATAAATACATACTTTTTCTCTCAATTAAAAAAAAATTAAAGGAAATTTCAAATAAGTTCTAATAGAAACAGAAACATTCTGGTCAGTAAGAAGCACTAAGGCATGACATAACAGCAAACATATGAGCTCTACGACCAGTGACTAGTCAGTTAGCATCTTTTTGTGCATCAACTATATTTCATTCCCACACACAGCATTTTAGTTTACCATGTTATCCCCAATTTAGATACGGGAAACTGAAGCACAGAAGTAAGCTAGTAATTGGAAGATCTAGGATTTGAGCTAATGCTGATTGGTTTCACTGTGCTATTTTACTTATACGCTACACAAAAAATTTAAAACTTGAGGCATTATGTATCTCTTCACATGTAAGTGAGAACAGGGATGAAGACAGAAATGGAAATGCTCTTCAGAGTTCAGTCTTGTTTCATATGGCAAGTCTGAAATGTAGTCAAGATTAAATTTGCTTTAATAACAAAGATTCAACAATTTGTACAAATTTAAAATCAGGTAATTAAATCTACCAATAATCCGACACTATTGCCCATACCTATTTTACCCTTCTTTTGGTAATAGCAACTGAATTTTCCTTAAAGAACTGCCCTCTCACCCAATCTCAAGTGCATAAAAAGGCAATTTTACCACTGAACTGAATGAATGAGTGACCCAGACATAGCCAATTAGAGCCCTGTCATCGTGTTTTCAGAGACAGACTAAAGCCAGGCCAGCAAAACTCAGTTCCTGGCTTGCTTCTTAACTTGAAAATAGAAGGGTATAAGCCAGGTGTTGCTGGGAGTATCTCATGGAGCTTGGCTGAGAGCAAACCCTTACAATCCAGCCAAGTCAGTCAACCTGGGATTGTCAATTATTAGCGTCTATTCCCCTGCATATCATGTGTATCATAGAGGGCACTGCACCTCTATGGTCTTCTTTCCCAACACCTGTTATCCTAGTCTCATCACAAGAAAAACATCAAACATATCCAAATTGAAAGATATTCAGGGCCAGCCTGTGGCTCACTTGGGAGAGCGTGGTGCTGGTAGCAACAAGGCCACAGGTTCAGATCCCTATTTAGGGATGGCCGGTTGCTCACGTGGGAGAGCATGGTGCTGACAACATGAAGTCAAGGGTTAAGATCCCCTTACCAGTCATCTTTTAAAAAAAAAAAAAAAAATTGAAGGACATTCCACAAAATACCTCAAACCCAGTATACTAGGAGTTGGCCCATTACCTCAGTTGCTTAGAGCATGGTGCTGATAACACCAACACCCAGGGTTTGATCCCTGTACCAAAAACAAAACAAAACAAAGAAAAAGCAATGGTATATCTCAAAATTCTCAAGGATATAAAAAACAAGGGAAGACTGAGAAACTAACACAGACCAGAGGACACAAGGTAACAGGACAACTAAATGTGATGTGGAATCCTGGGTTGGATCCTGGAACAGAAAAAGGATCTTAATGGAAAAACTGGTGAAATCTTAATTGTCTGCAATTTAGATAATAGCTATAAAAAAAATTGCCCTTATGATTATTGTAATCACACAACAAAAATTATTTCTATTAACATAGAACTTTATAGTTTGTAATACTTGTTTACATTCATTAATCCACCTGATTCTCACAGAAAAATATGTTAAGTCATATGTAGAAGTGATTTTATGCCCATTTTACAGAGTAGGGAAATGTCACCTCTAAGGTATCGTCATCTGCATATGTACACAAAATAGAGTCATTGCCAAGCACTGTTGACAGATTTAGATTTAGGGGCTGACACTGCCTTTGAGACCTGAGGAATATGAAACTGGGAATTTAACAGTGAGTGAAGGAAAAAGAAAAAAACCATCTGAGGAGGCATTTCTTCCAGACAGACATCAAGTCTCCTTCCCAGGAGGGCCCTTTGGGCATCTTCCATGGTTTGTGAGGTGTCCTTGGGGTCTTTTGTAACAAAATAGAGATATATCTACAGTGGTTCCTAAGGGTGGTCAACAAGTGTCAGCGGGGTTGACGGGACAAGGCTAAGAGAAAACAGAACAGCATGACTTCTTTACCAGATTTTGTCATGGGCGTCAGCTACCTCTGCCTGATCCTGTAACCAGTCGTGAGATCACTCTTTCAACATTTTTTTTTAGAATACTGTATTAGGTTCCTGTGGCTGTTGTAACAAATTACCATAAATTTGGTGGCTTCAAAGAACAGAAATCTATTCTCTTACAATTCTGGAGGCCAGAAGTCAGAAATCAAAGTGTTGGCAGATCTGTGCATCCTCTAGAGGTTCTAGTGAACAATCATTTTCTTGCCTCTTCCAGTTTCTGGTGGCTGATAGCCCACCTTATCTTTGTCCACATCACTCCATTCTCCACAGTCACATTGCTACCTCTCTTCTCTATGTGTCTCTGATTCCCCTGGATAACTGTGATTGCATCAAGGGTCCACCATATATACTTTTCCTCTCAAAACCATTCATTTCCAGCTTCTGGCTATGTAACCTAATGGTCACAGACTCCAGGGATCAGGATGTGGACGTATCTTTAGAGTTACCGTTCAGCCATACGAGCACTTACTCTGCCATGTTCTTATTTGGTAAACAGAAAAGAGCCCAGGACTCAAGTCCTGGATCTTTTGGTCAGCTTAGTAGTTAGCTGTATAACTTTGTGAAGGTTGCCTAACCCGTCTGGGTTTCACTTCCTCATCGGTCACACGGAGCCATGGGTACCTGCCCTGATGCATCAAACAGCTGCGGTGAAACTTAAATGAGACTGTGGATATAAAAGTGCTTATAAGAGCATAAGCCATCCTATCAGTATAAAAGCTGATGCATGAAGGAGAATTCAACATTGATAAAGAGGAGGGGGGGGGGAAAGCCATCCTATCAGTATAAAAGCTGATGCATGAAGGAGAATTCAACATTGATAAAGAGGAGGAAGGGGGGGAAAAAAAATATATATATATATACACACAATAGTAATATACGAGTAAGTTTAAGGGAAAAGAAACAAGGTTCAAAACTGCTCAAGAACATACAAAAAAAGTGAAGGAAATATTTACTATGGTTATTTCTGGATGGTGGGATTATCAGTGATTTATTTGTACCTGTCTTTACATTCTAAATTCTTTACAAGGAGCACACAATACTTTTATGATCCTTATCTCCCATGGTTGCTGAGATAATTAAATGATAACATAAGTCAAGTATTTCACACAGTGCTCTGTGAATTTTGAAAAATTCTCAATACAAAGGCAGATTAATCTAGACATCTAGGTTTGAACAAAGGACCTGATTTTTTATTCTATTACGACCCCAAATATATAAACATAGCATAGAATTAGAAGTGCTGAGTAGTGTTTTATAGTCAGTTTAGGACATTTCTAGAATAATATCAAAAGGTCCCATTTTTAGTCGTTTCTTATTCAAAATATTCATTTAAAAATATAGATGGTATATTCATCAAATTCATAGACAGCACTAAGGTACTGAATAATAAATACTTGGAAAGACAAAGACAAAGCATGGACCAAAAAGGGTGTCAACAAGCTAAAATAACATGCTCTCACCACTGATACCCAGGCTAGAGAACACCTAATATTCCCACTGCAAAGTATCTGTATATGACGCTCCTTAATAGGACCAAGACATCTTGAAACCTCACTGAACATCTTCACTTCCAACCCAGAACTGGGGTTGCCATACCTCAGTAAAAGGGTCTGAGACACAAATTCTCACTTCTCAAGGATGACAGAATGTTGGCACCTCCACTTCCAACTTAGAATCCATATGGTTAACCCACACGGTCCTCAGTCATGAAAATGTTAATATAATTGGAAAATGACATACCCATAAACTAACTTCAGCAAGTCCAATAATCAAAAACGACAAAATAAGCTACGCCAATTCCTGAACATGTCCCTATAACTTCATTTTTTGGGGAGGTTCACACAGAATGACAGAAGCCTTTAAGAAAAGGTTGTAGGTCAGTAGGGGAGAAAAAACCCAAAAAACTATTTTCAAAGAAACTTATCAGGGTTCCTTCCTTTCTAGATTTTAGAAGAGGAAAAAGACATACAATGAAAACCTTGCAATCACTTGGGAATAAAGCACATTTAAAAGTATACTCAGATGAACTTAAAAACATTAATGCTAAGAGAATTAAGCCAGTCCCCAAAAAACAAATTATTCCACCTGGAGAACTACCTAGAATAGTCAAATTCATAGAGACAGAAAGTAGAATGGTAGTTGCTAGGGGCTGGAAAGAAGGGGGAATGGGGAGCTGCTGTTTAATGTGTATAGATTTCTAGTTTGAGAAGATGAAAAAGTTCTGGAGCTTCATGGTGGTGACGGTTATACAATAATATGAATGTACACTTAATGCCAATGAACTGTACACTTAAAAAGTTAAGATGGTAAATTTTAAATTATGTATATTTTATCACAATTTTTTTTAAAAAAGGAAATGAAAAAGTATAATAATTGTCTTAGGTTGGGTATATGACCCAGTAATTCCACTCCTATTTATATGCCCAAGACAACTGAAAATAGGTACTCAAATAATTGGACGTGAGTGTTCATATCAGCATTATTCACAATAGCCAGAAAGTAGAAACAACCCAAATGTCCATCAATGGATAAATAAAATGTGATATATCCAAACAACAGAATATTATTCAGCCATAAAAAGAAACAAAGTACTGATATAAGCTACAATATGGATGAACCGTAAAAACCTATGAAGTGAAAGATGCCAAACACAAAACACCACATATTGTATGATTACGTTTATATGAAATATCCAGAATAGACAAATCCATAAAGACAGAAAGTAAATTAGTTGACAGGAGCTGTGGAGAGAGAGAATAGTGACGAAAATGTTTCAGAATTAGATAGAGGTGGTAGTTGCAGTGTTGTGAATATACTAAAAACCACCAGGTTGTATACTTTAAAATGATTAATCTTATGTTATGTGAATTTTAACTCAATAGTAATAATAAAAAGCATGCCCAACTTATATTCTACAGAAGATATAGTAAATGAATTTCCAAATGGAAAAAATTCCCCTTATCCCAAAATAACATTCCACTTTTCTCCATAAATGTTGCATAGATACTATCTACTAAGGTACTTAATTCCATTCTCCATTCCTTCCAGAATTTCTGATACTCTTACATCACACTAAAGCAAAGAGAGACCCCCTCACCTTACTTTTAACACACCTTCTGATTCTTGACCTCAGTTTGTTTGGCCCTTTATATTTTAACTTGCATGTCATAGAGCCTTACCTTCTTTTCTGAGGATGCTCTAACTGCTGGGGCCCTTAAATACAAACCCATTCTTTGGGTAGAGTCCTTGCCTGGTCATTTGTGTGTACAAGTCCATCCTCGGTTGCATACTAAAATGCAAGTCAAAAGAAAGAGGATCAAATGATAGACAAACTGTCACTAAGGATAGTTAATATTTCAACTAAATAGATCTACCAATAATAGTATAAGATTTTTAGACTTCAGGAAACAAGTAAACACTGGTACAAATCATATACGTAACTGCTAACCCCAAAACTTCATTTCTTCCTTAACATGTTTAAATACCATAAAATCCCTTCTAGGAGGTAAATAGATCTACCAATAATAGTATAAGATTTTTAGACTTCAGGAAACAAGTAAACACTGGTATAAATCATATACGTAACTGCTAACCCCAAAACTTCATTTCTTCCTTAACATGTTTAAATACCATAAAATCCCTTCTAGGAGGGAAGTTAGATTGAACACATGGATTAAAAAAAAGAACATCATACCACAATACCTCAGGAGACCAAACACTTCAGATCTTTCTAATAGTTTCCATGATACCACAGGTATGATTAGACATAAAATATCTCAGCATCATTTATTTGCAAGGCAATAAGCCCAATACCCAGTATCTCCAAACAACACAGTGAATTTTAAACAGTATTAGATGTATTTGTAATATCAATCTAATTCTCTCAGTAGAGCAGCGGGTAAAAATTGTAGTAGTGAGTAGTCCAAAGAGAAACAACACAGTGAATTTTAAACAGTATTAGATGTATTTGTAATATCAATCTAATTCTCTCAATAGAGCAGCGGGTAAAAATTGTAGTAGTGAGTAGTCCAAAGAAACAATAATTAAAGTCAGTCCACTGAGGAGACAGAAAACCTAGCATTTATTGAAAATGCAAAGCCACTGACAGTAAAGGGTAACGCAGAGAGCAAATGAAAAAGTTAAAGGAATTATATAAGGATATCTGAGAGTCCATTTCAGAGCAAGAGGCCCATCAACTAAAATATACACATGTTTACTTTACTGACCAGAATGATATCTTCATTATCAACATTTTCACGGTAGTTTGTCTTCATAAATTCGGCTCTCATTCTATTAATCTTCTTTATCAAAATAGAGGGGCTGGCCGGTTAGCTCAGCTGGTTAGAGCATGGTGTTATAACACCAAGGTCAAGGGATCCCCTTACTGGCCAGCCACCAAAAACAAAACCAAACAGACCCAACTCAGGTACCTTAACTTTACATTACTGCAGATCTAACAGCAGAACCTGTGCCCCGTATCCTTTTTTAGTCATCAGAATTCCTTTTTCGTTTTTTAGTAAATCCTTGCTCATTCTGGCTTTACACCCCCTACCCCAAATGAAGTGTGGAAAAACATGAAGTCAGAGCAGTTTTATGGAAGGAATTTTGCTCAGAGTAGAGGGAAAATACATCCAAAAATTGTATTTAAAGATAACATATTTATAAAATGACATGCCTTTATTATATCAAGATGTATTTCTTTAAAAAAAAGAGAATCAGAGATCATGAAGAAATTTCATTTACTCAACCATTACCTGGATATTTGCTTAATTATATAAATACAATTATTATATAATTATATAAAATTAATTCTAACCAGAAATAAACCAGCAACAGCAAGAAACACACTGTAGGTAAACACAGATTACACTTAGGTGAACACAGCTGTTTTTGTTTTTTTAAATCATCCACTGATTTTTATCACCTTGTGATAAAGCCAAATCTAAAGAATCCAGAACCCATAGTAAGTAGCTGTTACCTGAATAGCTGGGAACAGAAAGCAACAAATAAGAAGGCACGGGCTCTTAAAGACAGTGGAAAACATGAGCTCTTATGTAAGAATGATGCAGAAGTGAGTTAGGTATAAAGATTTTGAAGGCATGCATTGTACTAGCTTCATAGCTTGAATTACTGAAGGAAGATATCAGAATAATTTGATATACTGAATTGGACAATTTAAGTTCCTATGTAATCCTAATTCATTGATCCAGTTCAGAAATTCCAAGCACCTCAAAACTGAAAGCGAAAAGCCTGGAGATGAAATAACTTTGCACAATCTTTGTCATTCTGATTATATCAGACAACTCTAACCTTGAATGATTCTAGAAGCTACTAAAAACCGCTCAGACTAAAGTTATTTTATTTCAGTTTCGAAGCATGTCAATCTTTTAGTCATAAACCTATAAACACTACCTACTATGTGTTTATGTTCAAATAAATACCCACAAATGCCTGCCATGACACTCTTTATTGTAAGAGCAATTCTGCTTAATCTCATTACTAACTTATATGTAAGACCCCTTAATTCTATTCAGTGTGAAGGCAAATTAGTCAAAATAAACCTAAAAAGAAATTTAGCTGACCACTGAAACTTGAAATTTTTCTCAGACTTTCTACCACTCAAAAACAGTGGGGAAAACAAAATACAAAAGCCAAAATGTTTTCTTCATGAGATTAAAGCAACCTTTTCAATAAACTTTTAGTAAAATTCTCTATCCCTTTTATCATTTAATAAATCAGACATGATGTTTGAAAAGTAACATTTTTTACGCTTTTTCAGGTCTTCCAAGGGCAACGTAATTGTTTAGGGAAGAGTAAGGTATCTACTGACCTCTGGGGA